>NW_019392889.1:455786-549593 GCF_000648675.2 Cimex lectularius | reverse complement strand
AAGTCAATAAATACAGACGTATAACACATATCCCATTTTTCAGGCCAGATTACTTGATATTTTTCTGGGATTGAGGGATCTGGTCCCTGAATTCTCACATTCTCGCTAATAAATTCATTCCTTCCTTATATAAAGTTAGGCAATTGTGCCTATGGCAATAAACCTAAAGTATTAAAACGCGATATGTGCCCGAGTCAATGTCGAATTTCGCACACAGATTTATTTACAATTCGTTATTCTGTTCTGAAGTGACAATTTCCCTACACAATACAATCTGTTAAAAATTAGGCATGGACTTAGGGCAATACGTTAAATTTTCAGTCCCTTCTAACAGTAAATACATACTCAAGTCAAAAATTCTGCATTCAGGAACAACAGTTTTTTCTTTCTTGCTCAGCTTACGTCTCATACTGTCTTTTCAGAAATAAACGTTTGAAAGATTTATAATGCACTTCTGTAAAATCCGCTTGAAAAAGAGAAAAAGAGCGAAAGAAACATTTGAATAAGTTAGAAGAGGATAAGAGAATTCAAACCGAGAAATAAGACTCGTAAAAGCAAAAATTAAATAATGAAAAGGGGTAATTTTAAATTCACAGGCCTTTTAAAAACGGCAGGCTTAAGCCAAAATATCTTCATTTTTCCAAGTTGAAAAAGAATACACAAGAACATATTCCTATCTATTTTATTTTTATTCCTTTAATCTTCCTTCGGTCTTATTATTTAGAATGAATATTTAATTATACGAATATGTATGCAAAAAAATTTGATAAAGAAATAAATTGAATAGAGAAACATTGAATTTCATTATGATTAATGTACTATTTCATGTTTCAGGAGTCAAATATGATGTTTAACGTTACCGAATCGATCGATCTTTTAATACAAGAGGTTTGTATGAATAAATGTAAATATTTCAGTTTTTACATATTTCTATGAACTAAAGGGAAAACCAATTAATTTCCACACAAAAATTATTAAGTTCCATAGAAAAAACGTTAGGGTATGCCGTCCTATGTGGCTAGAGTATAAGTCCATTTGAAGTTTATGCTTTATTTCCCCCCTTTAAAGGTTTTGTTTTAATAATACGTTTGTTTATATTATCGCATGAGTTGACATAGTATTGAACAAAAACATGTTTGGAGTTAGATGTTTTTTTTTTAACCATAAACACAACAATGGATAGTTTTATTCACTAGAATAAGTGGTAATAAAAGGATAAAAAAATAAAGGAGAACAAAAAATTTTCACTTTGTCGAACCTAAAAAAAGGGAGACTACGGATCCGCAATAAACCTTTTAGTGATACTAGATCAAAAATATGAAAGTTCTTGAAACGGGCAAAAGAGCACGGCGGAAAAAAATCATTTAAGTAACTTAAAAAATAAGTTCCTGCGTTCTTTGAGCAAGTATTTCAAGGTTTTTATATACACCGATGAACAAAATTAACGAATCATTTATTCATATTTTGCATACCAAAAATAGGTTTGGTTGTCCAATTAAAACATTTAAAAGAAAACGATCCTAGAAAAATTCTAAAATACTGTTATTGAATAAAGAACAAAAAAATCCAAAAACAATTAAATATATAAAGTAAATCTTTTTTTGTCCCTTTTAATACCGAGTATTTCCACTTTTGGCACGAATCACGTCCGTAAAACATTTAAAAGAAAATGATCCATGAAAAATTCTAGAAAACTANACAATTAAAAATGTAAAAAAAACTTTTTTCTGTCCCTTTTAATAGAGAGTATTTCCACGTCTGGTACGAATCACGTCCGTAAAACATTTAAAAAGAAAACGTTCATAGAAAAATTCTAAAAAACTGTTATTGAATAAAGAAGAAAAACATCCACAAAAAAAAACTTTTTTAGTCTCTTTTAATACTGAGTTTAATACTGAGTATTTCCACTTCTAGTACGATTCACGTACATAAAATCTCTTCGCATTCCTTGGAAAAGAATTCTGGTAAAATCCTGGGATTGTTACTCGTTCATAAATACTAGCTGTTTCCAACTTTTCTAATTTGTTACAAGGATTCGCCACCGTAATCGTCTCATCAGTTGATCCCAAATGTTTTCTACAGGGTACAAATCTGGACTTCGAGCTGGTCATACTAAGCACTCAAACCAACCTCATTCAGGAAGTCATCCACAATTCGTGCTCTATGAGGCCTGGAATTAGCAGGAATCTGTGCCCGATGTGATTGGCAAATGGCACAACGTGCTTTTCGATAATGTCTTGTGAGCATTGTTCTGAAGAGAGAGAACGCATAACAATTTGGCGCGAGCGTCTAGGGAAATGGCAGAACATCAATGACCCCCGTGGAATGCCACCTGAGGAAACATACAGCAAGGGGTGTACCTTCCTCTGAGCGGCTTCATATTAAATTAGGCCCATCTGAACATTTGTGATCAACTCTCACCTCATCTGCAAAGACAATCCCTATACTTCCAATGTTCAATTCACATGTTCCCGTCGAATTGAATCCTGGCCTTTTTTTGAGCTGTGGTAGGAAGAGGCCCACGAGCTGGGAGCCGGGCCCTGAGGTTGTTTTCAATGAGCTTCCTTCTTAAAGTCCTGGAAGAAATTGAACATCTCGAAATTGTTTCATCATATTTCTTATGTCATTTCCAGTAATGCTGCGTGTTCGTAGAGCCTGATGTCGGATGAATCTCTGGTACGTAGACCTAGGTCGACAGTGACCTGCCTTTTAGTGTGAAGCCCTGTTTCTCGGTTTTTGGGTGTGCCACGCTCAACAGTTTATTTATTAAATAAAAAATATAATATCAATATTAAATATTAATTAATGTAATATTAATATTAATTACTAATTATTCCTTATTCGTTTTTTAAATCCCAAAAAAAAACACTCAATATACATTTTTAGGGATATAAAAAAATTCAAACAAATTGTTTCGATTTTCGCACTTTTGGAAAATCAAAAAAAAATTGAGTTCTTTGAAACGACTTGAACTTTTACATAGGTTCGAAACCCTACAAATCACACGTCATGGCAGAAACTTGGCCTTTGTAAATGAATCAAAACGGTAGATAAAATTGACATATAAAAAGAATTGAACAACAACCAGACAGTATTTTCAATTAAATTCACTATTTTTCGTGGTCCGCTTGGCTAGTTAATAACATTCAATTAATTAAGGTTTTTTTTACTAAGTTGAGACAAAAATAGCAATAAGGAGGGAAAATTCAAAAGGTGGGGTTGAGATGGGAAGATAGTGCCCAAGGGATCGAAGTCACGGTAGCTCAAGTGGTAGAGTAGCGGTGTATCAAGCCGAAGGCCGTGGGTTCGAATCCCGCTCGTGAAACTGACTTTTTTATCTCAACTTAATAAAAAAAACCTTAATTAATTGAGTATTTTCAATGATTCCATGATATTTGAAACTCTCATAAACTCTTTTATTATAAAAATATCTATCGAAAGAATGGACATATTGGTCAAGGAGTAAAACTTTCAATAAATTTAGAAATAAACAGCCAGATAGATTTATCCTTATTTTACTATTATTTAAATTGATTTATTTTATTTTTTTATGATTTTCCGAAAAGTTTGTATTCATGGATTTTTTGGACAAAAATTGAATGCCAAAATACCAACTTTTTCTTTTAAAAAATATTCTAACTAATTTTGCTACAGATTATGTTCTTCATTAGGTAGGTAGCTTTGACTGATAATCCGAGCGAGGTTGGTACTGTGACCGATTGACGAGGTAAAGTTTTTTTTTAATTATAATGATAATTAATAATATCCTTGTTGACAAATGCCGAAAGAGAAATTAAGCTTTCCAATGGTAATAATAATGGGACTTGGATAAAATTCAAATGTGCTATGAATTTTGTAAGTGGAACCGAACACCGGTGAGGTAAACAAATGCCAAAGGAGAATCCAGTTCAAAAATATTTATTTTTGTTGTTTTCTAGGTCTCGTTGGTAAGAAGGCTCGGGATATTTTCGACATAGTATCACTAAAAAATTACCCTTCCCTTGCAAATATATTTCAAATCAAATCACAAACTTTATACAATGTATCCTGAACAGACGTCAATACTTCAGGAGGTTGTCCGAGGTGACAAATTGGCCTAAAAAGTCCATATTGTCGAAAGTCTGATTCTCAATTGTATTCGTGATATTCCACTTTTCTGGTTTCTTCAGCCTTTCACAACTTTATTCGGTATAGTCCCCCATAAATCAGAAATTGTTGATTCTAGTGTAAATTTGATTACAACAATGAAAAGAGCATAGAAAATCATATGATTTTTTAATGTAACAAAATAATATACTCTTTAGTAGAAGATTGACATTAGAAAAAACAAAATAGCTATTAAAAATGAAATTAATATCAAATGCCACTCTTCAAGCAATTGAAATTTTTGAAGTTTTTTGTTTTTTCTTATGATCAATTTTTGGTTGACTTTGTATTACTTTCATTATTTTGAAATAGAATTTTAAAGTTTCAATGACTCGTTTCGTTCGAACCGTTTATAACGGAAAAATCATTTTTTTTAGCAATAAAACATTAATTTTACTTTGGCGATGAGAAATTAAATATACGTGTATACAGCTCACGTGCAGGACCAACTTTTCACGATTCGCCATATATATCAGTATTTACAGAACCAAGAAAAGTTTACTTCAACTTTAGATAAGAACTCCGGCAGCTGGTAAAGTTTATCTTCTAAATTATTTTTCATTTTGTACGTTTAACGTTAAAAAAAAATCCCCTTTGGCTTCCAATGTTCATTCTGGTGGTAATCAAATTGACAGTAGGATTAACATTTTATCAGATTCGTTAGGCTTTAGGGAAAAAAAGTTGTGAAAAGTTGAAGTAACCTGAAAAGTGAAATACTTAACTGAAATAAAATTTATAATCAAAATTTGCACAATGGAGATATTTTAATCCAATTTGGCATGTTCGATCACTTCCCAAAAGATTGTTCTCTGTTCACAGCACACCCTGTATAAAGCCAAAACCGTTTATATTTTACATAAAACTTACTTTACATAAATCATAGATCTCTAATTCAACAAGTATATAACTTATTATTTAGTTTTTATTTAAGGTATGGGTTGAGATAAAAAAGTCAGTGTCACCCACGACCTTCAACTAAATACTCTTCTGCTCTACCACTTGAGCTATCGTGACTTCGATCCACTCGGTCATCACCTTCCCATCTCAACCCACCTTTCGAATTTTCCCTCCTTTTGTCCGAGTGAGTCGAAGTCACGATAGCTCAAGTGGTAGAGCAGCGGCGTATTTAGCCGAAGGTCGTGGGTTCGATTCCCCCTCGTGACACTGACTTTTTATCTCAACCCATACCTTACATAAAAATTAATTAAATGAAGGATTTTATTTTGTCAATCGGACCACGAAATCTAATGAAGTTATTATTTATATAAATCTTATGGAATGTTATTTTAAAATCCTGTGTGTTTTTATATTCAATTTGTTCAAAAATTTTATTAAACATTTTACCCGGGGAGGGTATAAACTATGCTAAAAAGATGTAGTATGGTTCTTTGGTCAAACTTAGCTGAAAGAAGCTTTCTGTACAGCAGACACCAGAAAAATCACTGCAAACATGACAAAATAAATATACAACGATGTATATTTTTCTATAAATTCGTTTAACAGCTTTAACTATGAAACCTTTAACGTGCAGGATTGGATTAAAATTTGACGCCTATTATTTCGGATTAGGTGATGTTTATGTTACAAAATATTCGTTCGCCGAGGGATTAATAAAACGTATTTTCAACCCATAGCCGATTTACCAGCTTATTAACCCTACAAAACAATTTTTAGTAAAGAATTAACTCGATATTAAGGGTGGTTTGGCAATGCAGCATACACGTATTTAGTCGAGCGTATGGGGACTTAAAAAAATTAATTATTATTTATAATCATTTGAATGTTGATTTGTGTTAAGAACATTCACTACTATTTATATTAGTTCAAAGTCCTACATCTTAAACATGACAACGCATTTTTCACTTTAGACCTATCCAGATGATGATGGTCAGATATTAGAAGGTGAGGGGTTTGATATTCTTGTATCAGCACTGCTGTTTAATTATTTTTCCAGGGTGTTTTGGTTAATTAGTTCATGTTTACATTAAGCATTTGAATTCCTTCGCATTTATTCTTCTTTATTGCATATCCTACAAATTTGGTTTTCATTGAATATTCCGATGTCTCTTAGATATTTTTCCAACTCTATACCTCAAATTTTTTTTCTAATTTACACTTTCTTCTTTCAAATGTCCAATATGAGGTCGTTCTAATCCACCTTGTCATAGAAAAAGATCCTTAAAAGCCCCGTAACATTATGCTTGTGAAACTTTGGTTTATAGTTTAAACATCGATCAAATTCAGCTTATCATAAATATTCTTCCATACTCTACTCCCCAGAGTCGTTCTATTTTAGACTTTCAGCTTTGATATTTCAAATCTGAGGTTGTCTGGCTCGCCTGTCATAGAAATTTTTTTTTAAATATTTTATCAGCTTATCTTGGTGTAACCTTAAAGTTTGAATATCTTCTAAATAAGATAAGATCCAGCTTGTCAGATATATTATTCTATATCGTGAAACCAAGATTTTGTTTATGTTAGACTTTCAGCTTTCATATATTATTAATTCTAAATCCATTAGATTTCGTGATCCGATTAACTTATTTCAATTCATTAATGTTTATGAGATTTTGGTTGTGATAATAAAGTCAGTGTCACGAGCGGGAATCGAACCCACGACCCTCGGCTAAATAGGCCGCTGCTCGACCACTTGAGCTATCGTGACTTCGACTCACTCGGACAAAAGGAGGGAAAATTCGAAAGGTGGGTTGAGATGGGAAGGTGATGACCGAGTGGATCGAAGTCACCAACTACCCATCTCAACCCCACCTTTTGAATTTTCCCTCTTTTTTATCGCAGAGAATCGAATAGACGACATTTGAAAAATGGCAAAAAGGAGAAAAAATTCGAAAAGTGGGTTGAGATGCGAAGTTAGTGTCCGAGTGGATCGAGGTCACGATAGCTCAAGTGGTAGGGGAGCGGCGTATTTAGCCGAAGGTCGTGGGTTCGAATCCCGCCCGTGACACTGACTTTTTTATCTCAACCAATGCCTTGCATAAAGATTAATTAATTCTAAACATGATGTCGTTAGGACTCGCGTTGTGGTAGAAACAAATTCTTCAAGCCCTATAACATTATCTTTGTGTAACTTTGGTTTACAGTTTAAACATATTAGAACAGTGAGATCAGATTTATCTTGTCATGGAAATTTGTCTGTACCTGTACCTTAATTTGCTTTACGTGTTCGGTAATGCTTGAATTTCTCAAAAGTAGATTATTTTGGACCTAGCAAGTTGTTCGAATAAAACATTTAAATTCCCTCAAAGTTCTCCTCAATCTCAGCACGGTTCTACTTTAATTTTTACTTTCTAAAAATGAAAAATTTATGGAACAACTTTGCCTTTTTTGGACTGAAGTTCGATAATATTTGTGTAGGTCAAGTAAAAAGATTGATTATAAAGTTCGTTAAAAATATATATTTAACTTGTATAACTATTCAAACTGGTTATTTTTGTCTTTTTGCATCCTTTACTGGTATAAAACTTAATAGACATTCATCAAATTCTATAATAATAATGTATATTTAACAACAAAAAGAAATATATACAAAACAAAGTAAATTAACATTATACACCATGGTAATGATGTTCTATATATGTTCAGTAAAAAACCTTATTATTATTCAATTAATTAATCTTTATGGAAGGTTTTGGTTGAGATAAAAAAGGCAGTGTCACGAGCGGAATTCGAACCCACGACCTTCGGCTAAATAAAATGAATCCGAGAGGATCGAAGTCACGATAGCTCAAGAGGTAGAGCAGCGGCGTATTTAGCCGAAGGTCGTGGGTTCGAATCCCGCTCGTAACACTGGCTTTTATATCTCAACCAATTCCTTACATAAAGATTAATTAATTGAAAAATATTTGGTCAATCGGACCACGAAATCTAACGAACTTGTTATCTATTCATACATGTGCATTACAAAAAAAAATTTCCAGGAGATTAGATGTTTCAAATTAATGGAGGAGGAACGTGATCAGAAGGATGTTTGCGAGAGGTCCTGGGACGGGCTTTTGTGCTGGCCCCCATCCCGGCCCGGGGCAGCATATCTGCCGTGCTTTGAAGAGCTTCACGGCATCAAATACGACACGTCACGTAAGTGCTTGGCCTGTTTTAGAAATGTTAACAATTAAGCCTCAATTATGTAGTTTACGTCATCAGAGCTGTAAATTTATCTATTTTCCCATATTTTTCATATGTTTCATTTCTAAGTACCTCCCACCGTACAGACATTTCTAATTACCAAAAAATAAAACCCTGATACTTCAATGGAAAATGCTTTTAAAAAAAATATAAAGTTTATATTTTTTTTTCAATAAAACAAAATAATGTTTCTTCGCTAAAAATATCCTGTTCTTTTTCTTCACTTTTAGTGTGATTGATGTGTTTGCTCGTTAATTATAGTAAAATACATAGTTTACTTACAACCTTTTGACGTTTGAGTTAATTACTTAATGGACCGGAGGACAGTTATTCCAAATTACATTTCACTGTAAAAATATTTATTTATTATATTTACATAACCTGCATATTATATTTTAAATATTATATATAAATATATTAATTAATGACCACGTATTCAAAAAAACGGTATGATCAGTAACTAATAAACTTAATTGACAAATATTTTCAAGTCATCAGTTTACGAAATTTACGTATGTTTAGATTGTACACTTAGAACTTCTCATGCTCGGTTTACCTCACGTACACGAAGCAATTCCTTGGATCCGTATAGAGAGCGTGTATGAATCCCACCCGATATGAAAATTGAGCTTGAGCTCGGCAGAGAGTATCCCCGTTCTAATTTTGAAGAAAACGTGGTTGTTTCTTATATATAGCAATGATGGTTTTGCGTCCTTAGCGTGAATTGAGAGTGAGTGTATTTATTATTGTGAATGTGAGTGTGAATCGGTCTATGGCGGAATATAGAGTACCCCCTCCATTAGGTTAGTTATAAAATATATGTAGAGGTTGGTGGAGGAATATCGAGTACTCAATCACCCTGCGAATGGTTTTGTAAATAAAAAAGAATGTGTGGTGATGCTGTTAAATTTTTATAGAAAAATGAGAGAAAAAAGAAAAAAAATTAACTGATTATTCGGAAATCGTGAGATGCGGTCTGGTGTGACGTAGGTTTTAGAAAAACATTTTCTTCTTCGTGTGAAGGTTTCGATCTTTATTGAGATCATCTTCAGGGCCTGGGATTTACAAACATTGTTTAAATTTAACAAATACATGTAGGATGTGGAATAAAGTGAATTTAAGCAATGAAAAAAAATTTTTTTATATTCAATCAAAGTATTTGTACTGTAATGAGTAGAAATATTTTGATTGAATATAAAAAATATTTTTTTGCATTGTATAAATTCACTTTTACGTCACACCAGACCGCATCTCACCATCTCCGAACAATCATCGACTAACGGTCACTAATCACCACACATTTCTACCCAAAAAAAAAAAAAAAAACTTCACAAAAGATTCAATGTATTGACACATTAAAATTTGATTCCAATATTTCAGGGAACAGCTGATATATACAAAATAAAAATAAAATCGACTTAGTTTGATATCGTAAGGGAGAATCCCGGAAAGAAACCCTTCGAGCCTTTTAATTTTAAACTCAAAATAAAATTTACCCTAATGGTTTTCTAACTGAAATAAACACTTTCCAAAAACTTATCTCTTAAATTTTAAATATTTTCTAATGTTTACAGTCAATTAAACTTAATCAACAGGTTTGAATTCAAACAGGTTGATTGAATATAAAAAAATATTTGCATTGTATAAATTCACTTTTTCACATCCGAAATGTATTTGTTAAATGTAAACAATGTTTGTAAATCCCAGGCCCTGAAGATGATCTCAATAAAGATCGAAACGTTGGCACGATAAAGAAAATGTTTTTCTGAAACCTACATCACACCAGACCGCATCTCACGATTTCTGAATAATTATCGATTAACGGGCACTAATCACCACACGTTAATCAACAGGATCCATTTTCGGGCCGACCAAAATGGCGACTGAAGTTAATCTCTCCCCTCTTTCAAAATTTTCCAGCTGACCCATCCACGACCAATCAGATTTGTCGTGTTTCTTCCTAATTTGAAAATTTTAATTGGGATGGGCCACCATCACAGTGTTTAAGAATGAATGAGATTGTGAATAGGTTTGGATCTAGGAAATGGATGGTGATGAATTGACGTAGCTGTTGAAAGCACCCAAATCTGGAAGTTGGACGGATAAGACCCAGGTCTACCCCGTGAATGCCGGACTATCACGAGGTTGGTGATCCTCCGGGCCTGCCGGTAATTTATTGTAAATTACAAAAGCTGGAATTGCCGGTGGACTGCGAGAAGTGACAGGCATAACTGTGTATATGTGTGTACACATGGACAAACATGTGCAAATTTGTCCTTGTATAAATGCAAAATTCAAATCCAAAACTTCTATTCCCAATGAAGATTTTCCCTTATCAGATTTATTCCAAAGCCTTAAAAACCTCATAACCTTCTTTCAGCCTACCGACCAATGAATATATTGCTTATAATGGGCAAAATCTTAGGAAAACTTCATTCCCACAACATTATTCCTGGCCAACAGTTCGCTTTCAGATGTTTTCATTTGATCCGGCCAACGGGTTGTAGGCATCATTCTTCATTCTGGGATACTCTGAAAGCTTATAATCCTACCTGATTCTAAAATCTTACATAACCGACAGATACTTTCAAATCATCAGTTGCTCCTTGTCAATAGCCTATCGCACACGGGCTACCGAAGAAGATATCCTAGGAGCTGTCTTTTACTCATATACACCGGAGACATTCCATTTCTAAATGTATCGTTACCATATATGCTGTTCATACCGTCTTACTTTATGAGATGGCTATGCAATAATGCTCTGATTTCAAAAATCCTTCGACTTAAATAAGCTCTAGTTTTCCTTAGCTAACCATTCAGAACCTAACCTTATCTTTAACACAACGCAATCCGACCTAAACTAATCCATTCGCACTCCACGCAAAAAAAAATTGTGTACACAGCAGAAAAGCATATATATGTTAAAATGGCATTTACTTGAGATTTCCATTAGATGATAATTTCATTTCTACTTATATACTTTCTGTACTCAATTTTTTTTAGAAAATGCTACACGTTGGTGTCATCCCAATGGGACATGGGCAAATTATTCCAACTATACGAAATGCAGCGACCTGGGTAAACCGGCGATCGAATTCGAAGACGGTGTCGAAGTGACTACGATGATCTACTCGATAGGATACGGGCTATCGCTTGTTGCCCTCTGCCTCGCAGTCTACATATTTATTTATTACAAGTAAGTGAATTAGGTTTTTCCCTGGATCCTAGAATGGTTTGCATGTCCCTGTTTCGCCACACCCATTGGAATAACTTGGGTCAATCGGATCCAAAGAATCTAGGAGCCCCGCAACTCGCCACAGATCGTTAGTGGTTCTAGGTTCGACTTCCAGCACATCCCATAGAATTTTAATTGTTAGGAATATATATAAAGTATTTTAAAGTGGTTTTACTTTATCTGCGACAGCCAACCTAGTTGCACTTAAGCCCTTCAGTAGGACAGAGAGTACTCAAAATTTTAAGGGTTGTGTAATGCATTGCCCATCAAAAAACCTACGCCCCCGAGGATCTGAGCCAAATGGTCGTCCTTAAAAGGACAATGAGGATCTTTAACGTCCGTACCTGGCTCATGGCCTTACTGGACGTTTTGATTCTCAAGATGAGAGATGGCGCACTCGCTCACGACTGAATGTGTGTTATAGCCGCAAGCGTTGTTGTAGAAGCTATCCCAGCCCGGGGCAAAGACGAACCTCACTCTCCGCTTGCCCATTCGGCAGTGGTCGGGTCTGCATCAAGCATGAGACCGCGCGTAAAGGGCTACCCAAGGTGGCTGAAATGCATCAGCTCTCCCACGCACTCCCTATAAAGAGAAGGCCAGTCGATTTCCAGAGTACGGGGGTTCCTTCAGCGTAAGAACTTCCGGATCCGCTCCGGCCACGGTTTTGTTTAAAGTGGAATTGCTAACCACCTCCTAGAGAAGGCTGCCTTCGGTAAAGGACGCCATTCGTGTAGGCACCACCGACCACTATCCGTTCCCATCCGCCACTTCTCACCCATTCGAGGGACTCCGTCAGCATTGTCTTAGCGTCTTCAACGCTATTCGTTTCGATGGTCCGATCTTTCGTTAGGCTGGGGTTGCAACAAAGTCATACGTAAGTGCTTGAACGGAGGTCACAGATAGAGGAACAGTCTCTTCTCTAAGTTCCCGCCAGGAGCATCACCATTAACCACTACGAGTCCGTTCCCATTGTAGCAGGGGCTGGATTTTGAAACATTTCTGCTACCCCGTAGTACAGATAGTTATGCACCCTCCCCCCGTCTATGCAGACAGGATCTGGTACCGACAGGATAAAGCTCCCGCCGTCCCCTGCCGACCTGGAGGCAGAAACGTACCCAGTCTACGCTTTAGTGAGGTTGCCACGCCCTCAAGGCTGCACCATTATTTTGCGCCTGGAAACCCCCCTTGTAACCAAGGGTGGGAGAGGTCTCATGGAAGAATGTCGAAGGACCTGGATTAAGAAAGAGAAGTGAACGAGGACACGAGGCTCGCATTTTCAGGCTGCACCACCCGCCACACTGTGTCATCTGAGCCGTAAGGCAGGAATAGTTCTTGCCAGATTAAGAATACGTCATACGCGGTTGACACATATGCCAGTTGGCGAATCCACCCCGCAGGTGTCCTTTATGCAGTAAAAGCTTGCTCGATGTGTCCCACATAATCAAAGCGTGTCGAGCCTTGGCTCCCTAAAGGGCGTGCGAGTAGGCATGTGGCTAGATTTGAAAGGGGTTCTTGGACACAGCAGCGAGTTTCAGGGTCCTCTGTCCGCGTTTTAAGAGAATTGGGATTTTTTTTATTGTGTATAGAAGTTAAATGTTTTGTATTTCTGGGTCTTGTAGGGGTGAATGTATTTATTGGTGTGAATAGGAAGAGGTTCTCCACCGCCCCTCAAGTTGTGTGTATGACTTGGGTTGATAGCAGAAATTTTACAGAAGTACCCCATCGACCCCAATCTAGATTGGTTTATTATAGTGAATAGGTACATGGAGAAATGTCGAATACTCTACCTACTAAACAGAATGAGTGCGATCGATGTATGTAGTTGTGAATTTATTTATGAATGTATGTGTGTGTTGCAGTATTTTACTTCCGCTCTCTGGCTGAAAAAAAGCTGTCGGATCTCTGTGCAAAACAAAAAAAAATCTGCGCTAGGTCTCATTTTTTAGATAATTTTAGTTTCCACAAGATGGTTTTTTACATTGTTCCTAGCTTCACTAAATTCAAAAATTCTGGAACATGTTAAGTTTTGCACTTTTTACGAAAACTTAAAATTGAGTTGTGGAGCCAGGAAATCGTCTGGGAACGACACCCTTTAGCAATCGATAGGCAAGTTTAATAAGCTTTCAATTAGTCACCTTCCATTTTGGCGAATTTTTCAACCGAGTTATTCGCGATTTTTGGACAAAAAACGTGGTTTTTTACGTGCTCATGGAAAAAACCGATCTTCTATAGCCAAACTGCCACACAACACCTGTGAAACGGAAAGCAAAAATTGAATTTACGTGATGAAGTAGACAAGTGGTTATCGACAGCCGAAGCATTCTGCATCCCGAAAGGTCAAAGTAAGAAAAAGTGAGAATTGTCGCTTACCCGATCCCTTTTTCGAAAAAGTCCTCAAAACAAAATATGTAGAGTGCAATAATTACGAAAAGTTGACGGTTCAGAATGTATGCATTCTTGAAAATCGGAGAATGATCCGTTTTTCCACCAGCACGTAAAATCAACGATTTTTGCCTAAAAATCGTGAACCGCTCGAAAACGGTTGAGAAATGGGGCAAAGTGGAAGGTGACCAATTGAAAGTTTATTAAAATTTCCTATCGATTGCTAAAGAAGAGCGTCGCGCCAGGACGATTTCCTGGCTTCACAGGTCAATTTGAAGTACTACTAAAAAGTGCAAAAATTGACACGTTTCAGAATTTTTGACTTTAATGAAAACATGTAGAAAAACCAACTTATTCAGCGTAAAATTTTCTACAAAGTGAGACCTAGCGCAGGTCTGTGACTTTGGCCATTTTTTCTTGCAAAACCCAGGTGGTCTGTTCTTTTTGTTGGGCAGCGTACAATTCACGTGACAGCGTATCACATTTTAAAAGTTTGGACGCAGTTTTCTCCTCAAGATAGAGAAAACTGGAAGAAATAGGCAATGGACACTCTCAACACGACACGCAAGGATGGCACAATTACACAGAAGACAAACACTTTGAGCCCTGAAGATGATCTCAATAAAATATCGAAACGTTGGAACGATAAAGAAAATGTTTTTCTACAAACCTACATCACACCAGACCGCATCTCACGATTTCTACATAAATATTGATTAACGGTCACTAATCACCACACGTTGATGATAATCATCTGGTATACAATTGGCTCTAAGACCGAGTCTGTCTCAGAAACTGGTATATTTGGAAATAAACCAAGCACATTATGCTTTCATTAAAGCTTCGGACAATATGCTGTTATTTTCAATTGGAGATTTTGTAACTCGGACAGTCCGTTGCACTAAAGTCAACAACATTTGACGTTGACTACTATCGTTCCTGCCGTAAACGTAGATCGATTAACCATCGGTTTAAGAATATGTCCTCGGTCCAATGGAATTGTTGAAAAAGTTCATTAAAAATCCTTTGCCTAAACTAACAGAAGAACTAAAACTGGGTTGTACAAAGACTAGGATGATATTTGGACAATACTTTTTAAAAGGATAGTTCCTACTCACAGTAAGTTGTTTTGCAACTTTTTTTTCTGTCTGGGAATATGTTTGCGATTGTTCGATTATTTCCTTGGACGTAATATTGAAAGTCGTTTGTGAGCATGCTAAGAGCTTCGATCAAATCTGAAGGATTTCTCGCACGAATGAGAGATCCTGTAGGTTCTTTTAAACCTATTAATAAAACTCGTAATGCTCATTTCTGAGCGTAACCTATCAAAATTGGTGATTGTGTCGATACATAATGAGTTTTTTGATAAGCAGTAAGTAAATTTAGTATATTTTGCAACCTATTGAAAAATTCTATACTAGTTTCGTTATGTTCTTGTTTTAATTTTGTCATCTCGATTTTTAACGTGAAGCTATCTCTTTTGTCCCTATATCCTGCTAGTAGAGCGTTTTTAAAACTTTGCGTTTGGTTGCAAAACAACTTACTGTGAGTAGGAACTATCCTTTTAAAAAGTTCACAAATTTCGTGGTCCGCATGACCAATATATTACAAGTAATTAAGGTTTTTAATTGAGAAAAATGGCAAAAAGGAGGGAAAATTCAAAAAAGATACGGTTGAGATGGGAAGTTGGTGTCCGAGCGGATCGAAGTCACGATAGCTCAAGTGGTAGAGCAGCGGCGTATCAAGCCGAAGATCGCGGGTTCGAATCCCGCTCTTGCCATTGACTTTTTTTATCTCAACTAAAAACCTTAACTTTTAAAAAATATTGAACACCACACTCACTCCATCATTTATCATTTCTATTAATTTGCTAGTCAAAGCAGTAATGGATTATAACACAATCAATAACATCACATCCAATTACTTAAAATCTGTTAATAAACAAGTACTTTTAAATCTTTATTATAAATTGAGACTTTCATGCTCAAAGATTAACAAATCAATCTGGTTCAATTCCCAATGTTTGAAATTAAACCTAACCCCAAAATTCGTTCTTGCTAAATTAAATGTTAAGAACTGCTCAACTCTCTTACAAAGTAAATGCCAAAAAACCATTTTAAATAATGAATTACATAAATTGTACAGTCTAAGAGATACAAAACGTTTTTATCAATATATTGTACACATTAGGCTTGCGTCATTATTGTCTCAAGTAGAATGGGATGAGTTCGATTATGATACGCGATCAAAAATTAAATTTATCACTGATAAAAAACAAGGTATATTAGTTAAAAAAATCAAAAGCTTAAAGTACGGTTCACTTAAAAATAAAAATACCCATAAAGATCCAAAAACTCCAGTTAAATTTTACCCAAGGGTTATAAACTTAACAAACATGGCACTAAATAAAGAAGAAACCAATTTATTAAACAAAGGCTTAAAATTTGTCCCTAAAACAGATTTGGATACAAAAAAACTACTATCTCTTGGTTCATCGGTGGATTGTAGTAACATAAATACAAATATAAAATATAAATGTGCTGAAATAATTAAACAAAACTTGGTAAACTTAAACGTAAATAAATTAAATATCCCACGTACAATTAGGTCTATTGATGAAAAGTTAAAAAGTAACAACAACGTTGTTTTAAAAGCCGATAAAGGAAATAGTAGTTATCATTGAAAATCAAAATTACGTTTCTAAAGTTGAAGAATTCTTAAATAATAATGAGTGTAAAGAAATCCAAAAAGATCCCACCTTAAAACTAAAAACTCGAGTTCAAACAGCCATAAAAAATAGTGATTTTTTATTTTCAGATGACCAATATGCAATTAAAAAACTAATACCAATGAACTCGAAACCCCCAATGTTATTCAGTCAAAATTCATAAGGAAAACAAACCTATAAGACCGGTAGTATCGTTTTATAATTCCCCATGCCATAAACTTGCAAGTACAATTGACAAAATAATTAAAACCCAGACCAAATTCAAACCTACATTCGGTATCAACAATTCTTTAGAACTGATAAAAGAATTAAATAACATCAATATACCCAACAACTGTGTTTTAGTATCATTTGACGTTACTAATTTATTCACAAATATCCCCGTTGAAGAATGTACTAAACTCATAAAGCCAAAACTTACCGAGAATTCTATTAACCAATTTGTAAAAAATGATATAATAGACCTCTTAAATATATGCCTACTATCTAATTATTGTAAATTCAATAATAAATTTTACGAAATGAAAGGGTTACCAATGGGGTCTCCATTATCCCCACTTTGTGCTGAAATATTCATGGATAATTTCGAAAAAAATCTTTTCAAATCAAAGAACAAATTAATTAAATCTGTTCATTTCTAGTTGCAAAACAACTTACTGTGAGTAGGAACTATCCTTTTAAAAAGTATTGAACACCACACTCACTCCATCATTTATCATTTCTATGATATTTGGACTGTGGACACTGCAGAATCCAGAAGAAAGTAAACTCGGAGCAGCAGAAACAAGTCTGTGCACATATTCCTGGGAAGAAGAAGAAACAGCTGTGTATTCTGTTAGGATGGCCTATGCAGTCTGAAATTTCCTGGAAGAGAAAAAACCAATGTCTGAAAGGTACACAAGGGATGCCATAACAAAGCTTAGAATCTGGTAAAAAGCCCTACGATTAAAAGAGAGCTCTAGACCATTATGGAAATTTCACAATAGGCCAATATTCGTAGGGCATGGTCATAAAGCCGACCCCTTTTATCGTTAAAGTCTTAAATCTTAGTGCGTGCTAGAAAATGATTTAAAAACTTCTATCCACTTCGCATTATAAAGTTACAAATAACATGGTTTAACCCTTAGGTGACAACTGACTAGCATTTAAATCCTTCTGGGAGGGAAAAACACGCTTACTACTAATTAGAGCCGTGATACAAATATCCTTGCTGCCACGCCTAGGCTTTTTAATGAACACAAAACGTAACACGATACAGTGATTAATTATGGATAAGCCTTGAACTTGCTATAACAGAATACCGAAGTTTATACAGTGCATCAGTATACATTTCGGTAAATAAGCCGTACTGAAATATTTCGAGAAACATTCAAAACAATGGAAAAGATTTCAGGCGTAATATATACCACCCGTCATAATCAACATCATGTATAAACCATCCCATATATCAAAGGTAAGACTCTAACCTTCAAAGGTAATCATAGCTGAAGCGGATCAAAAGTTTAATAATCGCCTGTACATCCTTTGCATCTTGAAATAAAGAGAAAAAAACGGCCAGTTGTGAATTGTCATGAGTTGACGATGTCGTTTGATGATAATCCTTAAGTCAGGTTTGTCTCCCTGAGTACATAAAATATTGGCAACATTTTATTTGGTCACTTCTTATTTTCAATTGTCTGGCCTTTCTTTCCCTGTTCTTGCACAAGGATTTCGGTAAAATGTGGTCGTGAGAACCCATCAAAGTTGTGAGGTGGTTGTAAGTCGGAGGCGGTGGCGGAGGTTGGCCTGGACTGGAATTTCTGATTAACACTCATCATCTCAACTTTTCAAATTTACCTCTTTTGGAAAATATTATATCTAAAAACATTAAAACACATTATTTTAGTAAATGCTGTACCTTTAATTTGATTAAATTTTTTTGATTAAATAATTAACTTGCTTAGGACGATCACATGACCAAAATTATTATTATTATTATAGGTCCAATTTTGTGCATTTCAGACAAGAAACAACGGTTTGGTTGGGAAGAAGAAGCATATAATAAAGCACCTCTTTTAAACCCCAAATTTATAACATTACCTTCTTTTAATTCAGGTGTTGCTAACAGTGGGTCGCTGCCTTTTCCACAGGATTTTCCTCACAGATCAGTGTTTATATAGAACGTTTCATCCCCAGTTACCAAACTATGTTAAAACGACTTTTTTTACATTTTATGTTAGGAGGAAATCGCAGATGGAACATAGTGATGGAATATAGTGCTAACAGATTCCTGAGATACAAGGAAATAAAGCCAGATCTGAAGAGACTTACAATTAATTAAGGTTTTTGGTTGAGATAAAAAAGTCAATGGTACGAGCGGGATTCGAACCCACGATCTTCGGCTAGATACGCCGCTGCTCTACCACTTGAGCTATCGTGAACTCGATCCACTAGGACATTAACTACCCATCTCAACTCCACCTTTTGAATTTTCCCTCCTTTGTGCCATTTTTCAAATGGCATTTTGGCAAATGGCATTCAAATTTCAAATTGGTCAAGCGGACCACGAAATTCGTGAATTCTGAAGAGAATTAATATAAATGAGATTGTTATAATGATACTTGACAAAATGATAGACAAACTCAAATTTGATAGACTTGTCCAATTGGTCACAGATAACTGAGACCTTTGGATTAAAGGTAGTCCTAAGTTTTAGGCAGGTCCCTAGTATGGTACATTCATGGATCGAAGATGCATTAAGGAGTAGGCGTTCGGGTAAAAATGCAAACTTGCTTGTAAGTACCTAAATTGCAATAGCTTTAAGGGAACACAACAAGTTTGCCTTAAAGTGGGTTCTCGCATATGAAGATATAGATGGGAAAGAACAAGCTGACCAACAAGCCAAAAAATGGGCAGCCCGAAAGGTGAGAACCCATGTGACCAGTACCCCAGCTAGGTGTCACAAAGTGTGTGCTTAAGTTGGAACTGGAAAAATGTTCTGAGAAAGAAAAACTCAAGCATTGAACAAAACACCAGATGTGAAGCAAGCTGAGAAATTTATAAATGTCTGTAAATGGAAGGCGGAAGGACTCTGCCTCAGGAGGCAGGATTTGAGGAATATAGACTATATCGGTAGTATTTTTCGTAGGATTTAGAATTGGAAAATCTGGATAGTTGGAATGTTTGGTTGAAGCTCACAGTACAAAGCGTTATGTTCAAAGGATTTAATTATTGTTTCGTATGTCAGTCGTTCGTTTTGATAATTTTTCTAGGATTGGTGAGTTTTTTATAGCGTCTAAACAGTTCCTGATTTTTTAGTCTTGGATGGGGTTTCCAAGTTAAGCCGGGAACACACTTACCCGATGCAACGCTATGCGACGCTACCCGATGCTACCCGACGCCTTGCCACGTTTTGGAGGGTGTGCACATATATGCAAAATCAAGCGCACGTCACGTGTATCACAATAATCACTATCACAATCGCAAATTTATTCCGATGTTTTGATAAATGTTCTCCCTAACCATCATAATCATCAGTGGTGGGTGCAGAGCAACTCAAAGTCAGTAAAACGACCGTCGCTGACCACCTCAAGGCGATTGGAAAAGTGAAAAAACTCGAAAATTGGGTTCCACACTCATTAAACGATCGCCAAAAAAATCAGCGCTTTGATGTTTGTGCATCACTTCTTTGTCGAAACAAAAATGACCCATTTCTGGCCAGAATTGTTACATGTGACGAAAAGTGGATTCTCTACGATAACACTAGACGTTCTGGACAGTGGCTCGACAAAGGAGAAGCTCCAATACATTTTCCAAAGCCCCCAACTCATCAAAAAAAGGTAATGGTTACGGTATGGTGGGCTTCATTTGGTTTAATACACTACAGCTTCTTAAATCCTGGCGAAACCATCAATGCTGAATCATACTGTAACCAAATTAATACCATGCATCAGAAATTGGCAGTAATGAAGCCCTCTTTGGTCAATCGGAAAGGGCCCATTTTGTTGCATGACAACGCTCGACCACATGTGTCACGTGTAACGTCACAAAAATTATTGGAGCTTGGCTATGAAACTTTGCCTCACCCACCCTACTCTCCGGACCTCTCGCCTACTGACTACCATTTTTTTAGACACCTGGACCACTACTTACAACACATAATATTCAAAAATCAAACGGAACTGGAAAATGCATTTATTGACTTTATCAATTCTAAAAATTCTGAATTCTACTCAGACGGAATTAATAAGTTACCAACACGTTGGGAGAAATGTATTGAGAGTATGGGAAATTATTTTGATTAAAGAACATTGCTTTAAAGTAACTAGTTTCTTTTTTTTTGTTTAATACCAAAATCCTGCATTATTTTCCGGACAACCCAATAATATAACGACAACATTAAATATACTTAGTTTGAAATAAACTTTAAAAAAATTTGAGTGTCCTGTTCTACTACTCACCATGTTTAGGCTTATGCTTATATGTGTGCTTAAGTTTGTCAATTTCTATAACATTTATTTTCCTCAAACAATAAAACCGAAGTATGAAACAAACAACTGTTTTCATAAAATATGGATTAATATAAACGTATGATAATTATTTAGTGCCACATGTATGCAAGTACAAATATTCCAGATTATGCTATTTCTTAGAATTACAGAAATTTTTTCGATTACAACTTGTTATATAAAATATGTATTTCTATGATTATTTATAAAATATGTCATTTTGTCATATGGGATATATATAAATATGTCATATATAATAACACCTAAATGGTGTTATTTTATGAGCAAAACCATGAAATATATTGTTAGTTAAATTTTATGAGTAAAACCGTGTAATAAATTGTTCGTTAAATTCATTATATCAAAAAATGGTATTCCGGTGTTTTGATCATTTTTTACCAATCAATTAAAATTAATTTTGTTTCATAAAAACTAAAAAAGGAGGGAAAACTCATAAGGTGTGGTTGAGATAGGAAGTTGATGTCCGAGTGGATCGACGTCACGATAGCTCAAGTGGTTGAGCAGCGGCGTATCTAGCCGAAGATCGTGGGTTCGAATACCGCTCGTGCCATTAACATTTTTTCATCTCAATTAAAAACCTTAATTAATTGTATTAATAAAAACTATTGAATTTTTGATCAAGGTCAATTTGGTTTATATTAAAATAAGTATGTTGTAATTAGTATAACGGCAATAATACATGTAGTTTGAATAAAAATATGATGTCCGGTTCTTTTGTCTTCGACTGTACTCGATGCGACCCGACGAAAATCTGGACAGTGGGGATCGCAGAGCGTAGAGTAGGGTAGCATAGCATCGAGCAGATGTGCACGGGGGTAATCAATCCTATGGAAAAATGGACGTTGGATTTGCGTCGGGTAGCATCGGGTCGCATGGCGTTGCATCGGGTAAAGCCAGGAACACACTTACCCGATGCTACCCGACGCATTGCCACGTTTTGATGGGGTGTGCACATCTATCCGACGCAAGCACACGTCGCGTACAGTTCTCAGCGTTTGTCACAATATTCACTATCACAATCGCAACGCATCTTTTGTTCTTAATGCACTATTTTCAACAAAACCTTGTAGAGCCATGTAATAAATTGTTACTTAAATTTCATGAGCACAACCATCTAATAAATTGTTTGTTAAACTTAATTGTTTTAAATAAAGTTACTCCTAACCATCATAATTAAACAATGTTTATAAAAACCTTTGCATTTTTGATCTCGTTTAATTTGATTTACATTAAAATAACATGTAATTAATATAACGACAAAATTACATGTACTTAGTTTGAAATAAACTACAAAAAATATGAGTGTCCTGTTCTGATACTACCCGACATAACAAAATGGTATAATTTTACGAGCAAAACTATGAAATAAATTGTTAATTACATTTTATGAGCAAAACCGTGTAATAAATTGTTCCAATTTTAGTATATGTACCACCGAAGCGAGTACAATAAATTGTTAGTTAAATTCATTATATCAAAAAATCGTATTCCGTTGTTTTGATTAATTTTCTACCAAGCCATTAAAATTAATTTTTTAAATAAAAACTAATTAATTTTTTAATCACAGTTAATTTGGTTTATATGAAAATAAGTATGTTGTAATTAATATAACGACAATAATACATGTAGTTTGAATAAAAATATGAGTGTCCGTTTCTTTTGTCTTCGACTATACTCAATGCGACCCGTCGAAAATCTGGACAGTGGGGGTCGCAGAGCGTCCGGTAGATGTGCACTGGGGTAATGCAACCTTATGGAAAATCGGAGTTTGGATTTGCGTCGGGTAGCATCGGGTAGATGTGCACGGGGGTAATGCAACCTTATGGAAAATCGGAGTTTGGAGTTGCGTCGGGTAGCATCGGGTAGCGTCGCATGGCGTAGCATCGGGTAAGTGTGTTTCTGGTTTAAATGTGTTCCCGGCTTTAGTCTTTTGTCGATGTACTTACTTATGTGGGTGGCATTTAGTGGCCGTTAGCTAATGATTATTTTTGGAGATGTACTTACTTCCCTTTATTTATTTAATTTTTATAAATAACACATGCATTGTGTCAAATAATTTTATCCTTCACGTACCCCGAATTGTTTTTATTTTGTCTTTGAAGACAAAAACATTTTTCATGTGAGTGACCCGTCATTAATTTTTCGTACATTCATTTGTTAACGCTGCTAGGGAATTGTAATTAATCATCAGACCTCACGCGGGAAGGTTATTGTTCAAAATACTGTTGTAGATTATTTTTTCAAGGGTTGGGGCCATTTATAAAAGTACATTTCGAGGGTGCCCGGTCAAACCTCCTACTTCTAAATATATGATACGCCGGGTAGAAAACGGAAAAAGTCAGAGAATCGTCTCCGTCACAAAAGATACAATGGAATGAGCAATATTGCTTATATATTAAACACCTGGCTTCAAAGACGGTACTGTATGCGAGCTCTTTTGACGGATTTACTCAAGAATCTAAGATCTTTCGTATGTTTAATTTTTATGAATATTTTCTTATATTATTATTATACACAAAAAGGTAAAAAATTGAATTGTTCAATGATGTGTTTTTAATTAAATAAAATTTTCAGTCTAGTAGTTCTTCTAATGATCCAACTTTTTTTTTTTGGTTAAAAAGTTTAATCAGTCCCAACTGCAATCGGTCTTTGGGTTGTCATGGAAAGAAACGATTCTAGTTATATATTCTCCTTTCGCCAGCGATTCGCTGCATTTAGTATTCAGCAGTTCCAGTTGGGAATTGTTTCATTCTCAGGAAGCAGTTCGCAGCGAAGCATACCGTCCACTCTAATTCAACCGTATGCTATAGATCTTTCGGTGAAGTGGGTCCTTAGAAATGATTAACTTAGATTAATTTCGCCCAGTGGTCAAACTGAATTGACCTATACTTTAAATTATAAATTATAATTAAAATTATAATAAAAATGACTTACTCGAAATCCCTTTCAACTACAGCCTGTTTATATTGTACCAGAATTTTTCGACATCTTTAATGTAGCCTATGACTTAAAAACAAGCATGGCTTAGTAGACGTGGACAAGGTTTATTTTGTGAGCAACTTATACACACAGGGTGTATCAACTTCTATAGTCCAACCATTTAATTCGAAAACGATTAACTTAAGCAAAAAATTGTCTTACACAAACCCCAAGTTAATTTTAGCTAAGAATCGCTTTTCTTCTAGGTTGGCAATGACACTAACTTTGTAATTTTAAATGAGAATCCCATATTTTTATTGTACAATACAATTCTAGAGCTTATTTTAGCTTAGAGAAAAAAATTCTATAGGCCATTTCTGATTTTTGCCCGACGGAAGGCGCATGGGGTATGCTTTTTGTAACAACAAGATGGCCCTCTCCCTTTATTTCGAAAACGATTAGCATTAGCAGGTTACTTTAGGACAGGAATCGTCGCAGAATAAAGTAGGTTGCTTTTACATTAATCTTATATCAATTTTTCAAACGGATTTTTTATCATCGTCCAATCAGTCAAGTTTATTTTTAAATTAATTAAGGTTTTTAGCTGAGATAAAAAAAGTCAACTGTTTCAGAGGGATGTTCTACCACAGGGGAGTGTTCTTGGCCCTATCCTTTATAGCATACCACCCAATTCTACCTACGAGAATACCGCAGTTTTTTAACCCAAATCCTATTTAAACGACTTTCAAGAACTCCTTGAGCTGATCAACTGGTGCATAAAGTGGATGACAAAACTGAATATAGAAAAATATACACGGTTAAATTCACTAGTTTTCGTGGTCCGCTTGACCAATATTAATATCTTTCAATTAATTAAAGTTTTTAGTTGAGATAAAATAGTCAGTGTCACGAGCGGGATTCGAACCCACGACCTTCGGCTTGATACGCCGCTACTCTACCATTTGAGCTATTGCCACGAGTGGTAGCTATAGCTCAAGTGGTAGAGTAGCGGCGTATCAAGCCGAAGATCGTGGGTTCGAATCCCACAGATGACACTGACTTTTTTTATCTCAACTAAAAACATTAATTAATTGAATTATATTAATTGGTCAAGCGGACCACAAGAAATGGTGAATTTAATTTTAAAATAATTCCCAGTTGTTATTATCTATTGTTGCAGATTTGGCCATTTGTAAAAAATTATGTTTATAATGTGTTATGTTTGTAATCACTGCTCAAATCCGCTCCCTGCGCAAAACGGCAATATAAAACCCCTGTATTTTAAATCTGAAACGGAGTGGGCCATCTTGTTGTTACAAAAATCATCCCCCTCCTCACGCTTCTTCCGCTGGACCTCAGAAATAGTCGATCCTATCAAAATTTTCCTTTAAGTAAAAGTGGCATAAAATAATCTCTAGAAAGTAGAAATATGGTATTATTATTTAAAATCATTAGATTTCGTTGTCCGATTGACCAAATAACATCTTTCAATTAATTAATCTTTATGTAAGGTATTGGTTGAGATAAAAAAGTCAGCTTGATGAGAAAGTTATGTTTAATCTATTCCTACCACGCCATGTTTAGGCAAAATTAACTTGGGCTTTGTATAAGACGATTTTACGCTAAAGTTAATCGTTTTCGAAATAAAGGGGTGGGCCATCTTGTAGTTACAAAAAGCTTACCTCCCTCACGCTTCTTCCGTCGGGCCTACCTCAGAAATGGTCGATCCAATCAAAATTATTCACCCTGTAAAAGAGACATTAAATAAGCTCTGGAATCGCGTTGTACAATAAAAATATGGGATTTTTATTTAAAATAACAAAGTTAGTTTTATTTAATTTGTAAAAGACCATTTTTTGCTAATGTTAACCGTTTTCAAATTATATAGGTGGACTGGATATATATATATATATGTGTGTGTGTGTGTGTGTGTGTGAGAGAGAGAGAGAGAGTGTGTGTGTGTGTGTGTAAAACGTCCATGTCAAGTGCCACACCACGAGCAACATCCTCAGCACTGAATTGCATTTTTATGTTTAAAAATTGAAATTAAGAAAACAAAGATGAAAACTAAATAGTTTATTGCTTCAGAATTCAAATGAGACTGAATCAACATTTTAAATTTCGTAAAAACTAAACCTTGAAAAATCCTTTATCCTTGTTGTGTATTAAGGATAAAGTGGGTTTACCTCTAATTGATATTCCCAATTTAAAACATAGCATAAACAAATATTTATTGATATAAACGATGAGACATATTTAGAGCAGAATTTTCTTTTATCGAGAGAAAATGAAAAAAAATTAATTGGGTGGAATTTTTTGCCTGGCAGTGTATAGATGTATGTATTTGTTTTTCTTATTCTCCAATAAAATCGAATGTTTGAATTATCGATTTGTTTTATTTTTAAACTTTTTAAACTATTAACTTAATGTGTGGTGATTAGTGACCGTTAGTCTATGATTATTCGGAAATCGTGAGATGCGGTCTGGTGTGACGTAGGTTTCAGAAATACATTTTCTTTGTCGTGCCAACGTTTCGAACTTTATTGAGATCATCTTCAGTGCTCAAAGTGCGGAATTGTGCCATTCTTGCGTGTCATGTAGGCACTCTTAACACGACACACAGGAATGGCACAATTACGCCGAAAACAAACACATTGAGCCCTGAAGATGATCTCAATAATGATCGAAACGTTGGTACTATAAAGAAAATGTTTTTCTGAAACCTACGTCCCACCAGACCTCAGGATTTCTGAATAACTATTACATTAAACCATTTTATTTTTTTAAGGGAGCTGAGATGTCTTAGAAATACAATCCACACAAATCTCATGTGTACGTACATACTCGCCGACTTCATGTGGATATTAAATTATTCCTTGCAGGTAACGTATGAATAATTCATTCCCATTTCATATTCTATCTATTATTTGAAATATTGATCAATTTCCGAATTGATAGCCTCAATATACCTTGATGGGAGTAATTGAAATATCAGTAGTAATTAAACAGGCATTATGTTTGCAGAGTAATTTTAGAGCAAATTACAAGAACATGACGTTGAAATTCCAACCTGTTAAACAGCATCTAAAATTCATACAGCCTGTAACTTTTGCAATTCAGATAACCTGTTAATTTATAGAATTATTTATAAATATTATCTTTAATTCATACATCCAGTTACTTTTGCAGTTCAAACAGCTTGATTATTCTTAGAATTGTTTATAAATATTATCTTTGATTAAGGTTATAATCTTCTTATAATTTTTTGTGTAGATCTCAGTGCAGACAGATTTCGTTCCTTGTGTACTTCTAGTCATTCTTCTTCATTACTTCCATTTGACAAATTTTTTCTGGATGTTCGTCGAAGGTAAGAAAAAATCTAAACTTTCTATGCGTTTTTTATTGAACAAAAATTTAATTTCCTAAAAAAATAGCCAAAGTTTGGTGTTGAAGACTTGATTCAGTATTAATGTGATTTTTTACTGAAGGATATATACAAAACGATCAGTCTAAATTTAAAATTAAATCGTTCCGCTCATTTTTTATTACGGAAAGGCGTAAAAGAGCATTCGAAGGATTACTTATTTATTGGGCAATAAAATACCTCGCGGGGTAAGAACTAACTCGATCGTCACACTCAATCAGTACATAAATTGATTTGTAAATTTATTCTTATTTTACATAATTAACTATAAAGATATTTTTATCAACATTCCTTAATTACTACAATTAATTAAGGTTTTTGGTTGAGATAAAAAAGTCAATGGCACGAGCGGGATTCGAACCCACGACCTTTGGCTTGATACGCCGCTACTCTACCGCTTGAGCTATCGTGACCTCGATCCACTCGGACACCAACTTCCTATCTCAATCCCACCTTTTGAATTTTCCCTCCTTTTTGCCATTTTTATCTCAACTTAATAAAAAAAACTTAATTAATTGAATGTTATTAACTGGTCAAGCGGACCACGAAAAATAGGGAATTTAATTGATCAATAAATTAAATTTTATTTAAGGTATTGGTTGAGATAAAAAAGTTAGTGTCAACCCACGACCTTCGGCTAGATACGCCGCTGCTCTACCACTTGAGCTATCTCAACCGCACCTTTTGAATTTTCTCTCCTTTTTTGCCATTTTTCAAATGTCGTGTAATCGGATTGGATTCTCGACGACAAATGAATGACCTCAAAAGGTGCGGTTGAGATGGTGACATTGGTGACAACAAATAAATTCTTTTCAATTAATTAAGGTTTTTTGTTGAGATGAAAATTGAAAAATGGCAAAAAGGAGGGAAAAGTCAAAAGGTGGAGTTGAGATGGGAAGTTAGCGTCCGAGTGGTCTCGATAGTTCAAGTGGTAGAGCAGCGGCTTATCAACCGAAGATCGTGGGTTCGAATCCCGCTCGTGCCATCGACTTTTTTATCTCAACCAAAAACCTTACTTAATTGTAATATATCAATTGGTTAAGCGGACTACGAAATTAGTGAATTCTTTAATTACGTTTTTTAATATTCCATTAGTTTTTAACTACATTTCTTCTCGTCTCTTCAAAATATTTCCTTCGAAATGGAATAATTTGAATTCTAGTTGAGTTGAAAATGGTTAATTTTTCAAAAAACAAAATTTCAGCGCTGCTGGTCAATTAAAAAAAAGAAAATTGACCTTCCCAAAACTACCAATCAACCCGACACCATGGAACCCCGACGCGGCTCAATTTTCCTGACAGGGATGCATTAAAAATTGATCCTTCGTCATTTAACCGTCCTTCCGCAGTGAACACGATCAACATTGGGTTCTAACTTTCCCAGGAAAAATGAAACAGTTAAATATTAACGCGGCTTTTTCCTCCAAAATATTTTTTATGCTTTTACAAGACATTAAGTTTTTTTAGAGAAATCCTTTTGCATAAATCGAAATTGTTTGCACTCATCGCGCAATTGAACGAAAAAGAAGGAATAAGCGCAACGACTGGGTAATAAGCAGGGTGAACACTCCTTCTCTGTCAATTTGGCCTGTGCTTAAGGTTGTTTTGGAATGCTTTATTTCAAAGCATCAAAGCTTAGTAAATTGCTCTAGTAAACTGTTTAGGACATAGTTTAGCGCAAATAGCGTTGACATATGTAACAAGCTCAAAGTGATATCACACTCACAACTTGATCTTGTTAACCATTTCTCAGCCTAGAAAGTACTAAAACTAACCGATAAATATTTATTGCCAATTTTTCCCCATTGCAAATTAAATTTAAAGACATATTTTCTAAATAAAAAAATAATAAAAAAGTATATCAAGTGTTTTAACTAAGGATTTAATGTTGTCGTTCACTAGAACTTTTCCAACAACAACGCAACATTAGCATTAGTGTTGAGAAAAGGCTAATTGTTTTTGTTTTGTTTCAGGATTTTACTTATACATGTTGGTTGTTAAAACGTTTACCCAAGAAAATATCAAGTTAAGAGTGTACTTAGCTATTGGTTGGGGTAAGTAATTTGTTTACAACTGTATTCTTAATTTCTTACTATATTATTTTTTCTTCTATTGATTCATGTTTCGTTAATAACGCTCTTGTAACATTAAATACGTACAGTCTATAAAAGAAAACAACCAGGGGCATTTTCTCTTCTTTTTGTTCTTCTTTAATAAAAATCGCTAATAATTAAAATGTAACAAAACTAGCCTATTTCGAATTAAATTTCCTCAATAATATAACCAAAGGATGGTCAATTAAATTATTAAAAGTAAGATACGACGGTAAATAACCAAGTTAAAAAGTATGAAAGCAATCAAGAAAATTGGTTTATTGATGGACTGATTATTTGTAAAAATGTTACCAATATTGAAAATTCATTTTATTTAGTCGGCTTTCCATCGTACAAAACGTTTAATAATGATTTGTTCGGTGTTTCTTTAATTTTTTATTTTGTTTCTTAACAAATACAACTCTCTTCTTGATTTCTTATAGTTTATAAGTATCTTTAAATTACTTGTAACAGAGACAGAGAAAAAGAGAAAGTGAGTAGGTGTGAGAGAGAAAGGGGTTGAGATAAATAGACATGTATACAGAGATATTGTAATTAATCGAGAGAGGGAGATAGATAGATAGAGAGAAAGAGAGCGAGAGAAAGCATAAGAGAGACAGAGAGATTTGTTGTTCAAGAACAGAGAAAGAAGACTGAGTGTAAGGGAGAGAGGTAGAAAAATATAGAGATAAACAGATAGATAGAAAGACTGAGTTCTCTACAAGAGATAGTGAGAGACAGAGAGGGTAAAAAATACATTGATAAATAATAGGGTAATAAATGAATGACTGTGTGTGTGTGTGTGTGTGTGAGAGAGAGAGAGAGAGAGAGAGAGAGAGAGAGAGAGAGAGAGAGGAGAGGTAGGAAGAGATATAAAGTGTTGAATTAGATATTAAATAGATAGATAGATAGAAAAATATGGTATATAGGCGGAGATTGATATAGCAGTAGTACAAGTGTCTTTATAAACAACTTAGGCACACCTTTCATTACATTTACCTCATGACCATAATAATCGTTCAATGATAGATGTTGATCTAAATAGCCAGATATGTGGGTAAATAAATAGTAAAAGAAAAGTGAGGGAAAAAAGATTCAGACAGAGGGAGAAAGAAAGGGACAAACTGAGACACAGTGAGAGAATGAGGGGGTACTGAAATATGGAGATAAATAAATATAGAAAGAGAAGAGAGTGTAAGAGAAAAGGTGGTTAAAATAAATGGATGTGTAGATAGTAATTATGCATAAATTATGATTAAATTATGCATAAATAGAAAAATGCATAGATAGATAGATAGACAAATAGATAGATAGATAGATAAATAGAGAGAGAGAGAGAGAGGGAGAGTGTGAAAGTTATGTTGATAAATTAATGTTAAAAGAAGAGGTAGTGTGGCAGATAGAGAGATAGAGAGAGAGAGAGAGAGAGAGAGAGATAGACAAATAGATAGATAGATAGATAGATAGATACATAAATAGAGAGAGAGAGAGAGAGTGTGAAAGTTATGTTGATAAATTAATGTTAAAAGAAGAGGTAGTGTGGCAGATAGAGAGAGAGAGAGAGAGAGAGAGACAAATAGATAGATATATGGATAGACAGACAGATAGATAGATAAATAGAGAGAGAGAGTGAGAGAGAGTGTGAAAGTTATGTTGATAAACTAATGTTAAGAGAAGTGGTAGTGTGGAAGATAGATAAGGAGAGAGATAGATAGACAAATAGATAGAAAGATAGATAGATACATAAATAGATAGATAGATAGATACATAAATAGAGAGAGAGAGAGAGTGTGAAAGTTATGTTGATAAATTAATGTTAAAAGAAGAGGTAGTGTGGAAGATAGATAAGGAGAGAGAGAGAGATAGATAGACAAATAGATAGAAAGATAGATAGATACATAAATAGATAGATAGATAGATACATAAATAGAGAGAGAGATAGATAGATAGACAAATAGATAGATATATAGATAGACAGACAGATAGATAGATAAATAGAGAGAGAGAGTGAGAGAGAGTGTGAAAGTTATGTTGATAAACTAATGTTAAAAGAAGTGGTAGTGTGGAAGATAGATAAGGAGAGAGATAGATAGATAGATAGATAGATAGATAGATAGATAGATAGATAGGTAGAGAGAGAGAGAGAGAGAGAGAGAGAGAGAGAGTGAGAAAGTGTGAAAGTTATGTTGATAAATTAATGTTAAAAGAAGAGGTAGTGTGGAAGATAGATAAGGAGAGAGAGAGAGAGAGATAGACAAATAGATAGAAAGATAGATAGATACATAAATAGATAGATAGATAGATACATAAATAGAGAGAGAGAGAGAGAGTGTGAAAGTTATGTTGATAAATTAATGTTAAAAGAATAGGTAGTGTGGAAGATAGATAAGGAGAGAGAGAGATAGATAGACAAATAGTTAGAAAGATAGATAGATATATATATATATATATATATATATAGAGAGAGAGAGTGTGTGAAAGTTANTGAGGGAGAGAGAGAGAGAGAGAGAGAGAGAGTGAGGGAGAGAGAGTGTGAAAGTTATGTTGATAAATTAATGTTAAAAGAATAGGTAGTGTGGAAGATAGATAAGGAGAGAGAGAGAGAGAGATAGATAGACAAATAGATAGATAGATAGATAGATAGATAGATAGATAGATAGATAGATAGAGAGAGAGAGAGAGAGAGAGAGAGAGAGAGAGAGAGAGAGAGAGAGAGAGAGAGAGAGAGAGATTGGGCTAGATAGTTAAATAAATGGGTACAAAAATATGGAGATAGATTGAGATTGATATAAGCAGATATAGGTAAATAAATATGTATATAAATAAATGATAAAGTAAACGTAGGTAGAGAGAAAGAGAAATGAGAGACAGAGGTAAAAAGACAAATATTGTCGTAAGTAGTTAAATAGACAGGTTAGGTATAAAGAGAGGAAATGATAAAGTAAAGCCATTCAGAGAGAGAGGAAGTGAGAGAGAGGTGGAGGGATCAGTTAGATAGTTGAATAGGTGGATAGAAAAATATTTACATTAATAAATGAGAAAGAAAAACGTAGGAAAAAAGATGGAGAAATGAGAGAAATACATACAGAGCGTAAGTAATTAAATAGACAGGTTAGGTACAAGAGAGAGAAAAATAAAGTATAAGATGTGTATAGAGAAAGAGGAAGAGAGTAAAGGAGGAAAAGTCTAAAACAAATGGATAAATATATCGTTAGTCTAAATGGGAAAGCAGTGAACTTACACAACCCCTGCTACGAAGCTGAAGTTCAATTTCATTTTTTCTTTTTTAAATTGAACCTGACGATCGCTCGGCGAATCAATCAATTATTGATTATTAAAACGAGCTTTTAATTTGGCGACCGGACTCATTACAGATTCAAGGCAATCAGCGTGCTCAGGTTGAATTTTAAAGGAAACCGTGGAATTTTACACTAGCCTTAGAACCGTATCGTACAATAACTTTTTCTTAACCCTGTTTTAAATTTAAATTTGTCAAATACAAACTTATTTAAATTTCTCATCCGAACCTTTTAACCAATGCATAAAGGCGTAACGCACGTCCTTCACCTCCATTGCTCATGTACATGATTGTATAATATTTATTAGCAATTGGTCCTCCGGTCAAGGGTTTTCAACGTCCCAAGGTCTGCCATGAGAAGTGTCTTCTGGAAACAAATCCTTCTAAAAAAGCAACATTGTAATATATGGTATTATCTGAAATTGTGTAAAGATTTGATATTCGAGGACTCGTTTAATAAGATTGGAGTAAATCTTCAAAAAAGACCTAATTTATATACTCAAAGGCAAAATAACTCACAATAACACTCGTATTTTGTTGTTTATTTCTAACTATATCTATTTTTATCGACATATCAATTACAGCATACTTATTTTAATGTAAACTATATTGAACGATATCAGAAATATTAAATCCTTTTTTAGAAAGATAGTTCCTACTCACAGTAAGTTGTTTTGCAACGATCCGGATTACGAGCCTTTTAGCTCATCATCAGGTTGAAGGACTTCTACAACCACGTCTCTCGACATGAATTGCCAAAGTGAACCCGCTGATACCTCCTTAACGCGACGTTCCAATTAGCAGCTGATTTTTTTACCAGCGCTCAATTTGAACGTGCGGAACGCGGAAATTATAACACAAATAAATATTATACTAGAAAATACTTAATATTGTTAAATTACTATAAAAATAATAACAATTAAAATAAATTAGTTTAATTATTTGGATGTTTGATATTATTTATGTACATATTTGAAATGGGAGGTAGATCAAAATCTGTTATATTATTAATGCATTTATCACCATGTTCAATTTTACATTTTTTAATTTCAAATTTCTCAAACCAATCTAGTTCTTTCCCTTTGTTGAAACTATGTAACACTCTTGTATTTAAATTTGAATTGAAATTATGTTTTGTTTCTTTTAGATGGTCCTTAAATTCCGAAAATTTGCTCGATTTAGGCAAGTGTTCTTTTACTCTTGTTTTTATTTCTCTACCGCTTTGTCCTATATATTTATTATCACAATCATTACAATTGAGTTGGTAAACCCCGCTTTTTGCCAAGTTGTCTACTTTGTCTTTAGATTTTGAGATGATGTTTTTAAGTGAACCCGTACTTCTAAAAGCTATTCTAAAACCTTCTTGTTTAAAAATTTGACTAACTTTTTCCGATAATTCACCAACGTATGGCAAATAACGGAGCGCCATTAAAAAAATCAGCTGCTAATTGGAACGTCGCGTTGGCGGAGGTATCAGTGGGTTCACTTTGGCAATTCATGTCGAGAGACGTGGTTGTAGAAGTCCTTCAACCTGATGATGAGCTAAAAGGCTCGAAATCCGGATCGTCGCTAAACAACTTACTGTGAGTAGGAACTATCTTTTTAAAAAGGATTGAACACCACACTCACTCCATTATTTATCATTTCTAATTGAATAAAATGTTTAATTTTTTTCACACTTAAAATGAAGTAAAAAGAAAGTTTTGATATAACGTGAAATATTTATCATTTCACCTAAAATTCGGAAAAACATTTAATGATTAACTAACACTTGATTACCTAGTTTTGCTCTAAATAACGCCTATTATCTCCTTGTGAAACAGAATCCCCTTCTTCATCAAGAGCGGATTGTAGCATGGTATGGTAAAAAAGGATACTAGGAAGCTCGGTTTGTGCAGCCTTCTGGCTTATTGTACCTTCCTAGTTCCTTACTTCAGTGCAATAGACTCTATCCTTCTCCTTAGAAGTATCAGGTCATCGACTGTCGCTGCCACAATTTCATTCCTTAAGTTTTTTTCCATACGTTAGGGTAAATTTCTATTGAGCTGTTGCTTCGCATTCGAAGATGATATGGGTGGCTGTTCCTCCTCCTCATTGCATAATCTGCCGATGGGACCATCGTTGTATATGCCCATGTTGTATAGATGTTTTCTCAGATGCCAGTAACTGGTTATTCCTATCACTTATGTGAGTTGGGCCCTCTCCAATTGCAGGAATGATTTTGCCAGCCTTGGTGAGGGTTGTTTCATCATATGTTTGCTATGTCTAGCGCCGCTAGAGTTTATCCACTTCTCCTTTTGTTTTGTTTGGATCCATTCTGCGATGGAGGATTCTATATTTGTTTTTGTTACCCCAAGAATAGGTTCGGGGCCTATTTATGGTCTTGCAGATCTTCCTCTGGCCAGACTGTCTGCTTTCTTGTTACCCAAAATTCAAAATTCCCCTGTGCCCTGGCACCCAAGATATCATCAGGTTGCTGTGTTTCTCCAGGTTTTGGAGATTTTGGATGCATTCACTGACTAATTTTGATGTCATTGTTTTACATGCTACTGCTTTAATTGCTGCATGGCTATCAGATCTTATGAGGATTCTTTTGCCAGTGTCACCGCTTTTAAGATTTCCAGGAGACAAGGATTTGTCACAAGGAAGGAGACAAGATGGCACGCATTTCTGCTTAAAAGACCGAAGTAGACTTCCCTAATGAGTTTGATTGCTCACATTTTGGGCTTGTACAAAAAATGACCGGTCGTTTGTTTTGGAACCATGGTATACCATATAATTATATCTGATGCTCTCCTGTGTTCTTCCTCTCCTTTATAGTCCGTTGAGACTTTATAGGAAGTTGTGAAGAATGCTTCCAGGATCGTATAATCAGTCCCCATTTCTAATAATGGGTGTCTGATTTTGTTGATTATGGTTGTATGCAAGCATTGTTTAGTTCCTACCCAATTTAATTGCTTCTGAAGTCTAAATGAAATTTTCCTAGCCTCTCCTTGTAGCGGTCTATAGCAGTTCAACCTTGTTGGAGGCGGCGAACGATATTTATCCCGACACTTCATCATGTTCCATATGTGTTCCATAGGATTCGTGTGAGGATAACGTGCCTTGACCTAATCCCTACATCTTCCAATAAATGGCTGACAACTCGACATACATTCAGTTTAGCATTATCATGCATTACCATAAACAGAACGAATATGACCACAGGTTCCAGAAAAACATCCTTAATGTACATTAGTTGAGTGAAAGATCCATTCTGTACGATAATCAGTAGGACATGGACGAGCTGGCTGTGACTCACGCATGGCACATTACGCAAAAGGTTCTTCACGTCTTCTCCATATATGGTTCCGGTCATCTGATTGCAGCAAACTAAACTGGCATTCATCTAAAATAGGAAAGCTCCCTATTGTTCAAATGGCTAAGGGTCTCTACAGTAGAATGAAGATGGTGACATTTTGTCAGGTTATCAATGTATTAAAGATGTCTATAAAACATCCTTGCAAGTGAGCAGTTTGAAATACTCTGGTTTGCCGTTATCAGAAATAAGTCATCACCTTTATATCTCATGACACTATTAGTCAATAGCTATAAAGCCGGTGTTTTCGACCTAAAGATCTCTAGCGATTAGTTGAACCTTCTATAGACAAACAAAGCCCGGAAAGCTAAAGCTCACCTGTACATTATGTTTAGAGTTGACTACATGTCAAGGAAGCCGTTAAATGAAGGTTCCGTAGTGCGGTAAGAGCAATATAACGATTGTCGCGGTTGACCACTACATTCTCTTCGATCGAAACTTAACGATGCACTCCCAGAACCTGGGCTTTGTTAATGACGTTCATCTTTGGCCAAGGCATCTGCCCGGGCGAGATCTTCTCTACTTAAACGGGTACTTTTAAGAAAAATTAATTTTTTACTCATATTTATTGTTTCATCAAAGAAAATAATTTAAAAATACCAACTAACTTACTTGACAAGTTGGCTCTGGAAAGGATGAAATTTTGATTTTCTTTATTATTAATCTAAACTCTGCAAAAAAACACTCCACAAGTCATTAATTTTGCGTTTTAAGTCAACTACTAATCTTTTATACCGATTTAATATGGAAAATAACCCCAGCCGAAGTCCTCGAGGCCATAACCTCGAGAATGGCCGAATGAAGATCGGAAGGGTGAAAGGATATGTATATTCGGAGTCATCGGCATATAGGTGATAGTTACAGGACTGGATGGAGTCGGGCAGATCATTGATATAAATGGAAAAAAAGGATAGGATAGATGCCATTGGAGTTGATGGCATCCCCCCATATCCATTTTCTTAAACTCTGCCTCCCAATATTACTACCTGTTCTACTTCACATCTATAACTACTCACTCCAAAACTCTGTTTTTCCTACAGCCTGGCAAAAAGCTCCTGTCCACCCTGTCAATAAAACCATCTACAGACTACCGTCCCATTTCCATCCTCTCAAAAACCTGTCCAAGCCCCTAGAAAGATTAGTCCAAGCACAAGTCTCCAGGCACCTTGAACAGTCCCATCTTCTCAACCCCCTCCAATCTGGCTTCCGCCAAGGTCATTCCACCTAATCAGCACTAATAAAAATTACCAGTGACCTCCACTTAGCAATGGACCCAGGGAAAGTTACTATACTTGTCCTTCTTGATTTTTCTAAAGCCTTCGATTCTGTCCCTCACTCTTCTCTCCTCTCTAAACTCGAATCTTTTTCCTTCTCCGCCAGTACCATCCGTTGGTTCCACTCCTACCTTACCAATCGCCACCAAGCTGTCTCCCTTCCCAATGGCCATACCCCATCCTTCCTCCCTCTAAAATCCTGGGTGTCCCAAGGCTCTAGCATCTCTCCTATCCTTTTTCCCATTTATATCAATGATCTCCCCGACTCCATCCAGTCCTGTAGCTATCACCTATAGCCGAAGACTTCCAAATATACATATCCTTCCACACTTCCGATCTTCACTCGGCCATTCTCAAGATCCAAAAAGACCTAAACTCCTTCAACGGATGGGCCCATAAAAATTCCCTAGTCCTCAATCCGTCCAAATCCAACGCCATAATTATCGGGTCCAGGCAACTCCTCAATTCCCTCCTCAGCATCCCACCTCTCATGCTAAATAACCATCCCATCCCCTTCTGCTCTTCGGTTAAAAACCTAGGAGAAGTCTTTGACCAAAACCATTGCATTCCTCAGCCTGTTTCGTCGGTCCTGGCTTCTCTTACCTTTCTCCACCCGCAAACTCTTTGTATCTTCCCTTCTTCGATTATAGCTGTTTGGCATACGGTGGTCTCTCGGAGGGGGAGAACGCGCAATTGAAGCGTATTATTAATTGTTGCGTAAGATTTGTGTACGGCACCCCACGGGGATCCCGGGTGTCGGGGTTGTATTCCCAACTTTCCTGGCTATTCCCCTCCTTCCGTGCACAGTATTTCCTAGGTTGCTTTCTTTTCCAGTCCATCCACACTCGTCGTCCTCCTTACATCATCCAATCCCTCCAATTCAACTCCTCACATCTCACTCGTAAGACCCGCTCATCCGCAATCGACCTTATCCTTCCGCTACAACAACCCATACCTTCGAAAGACCCTTTCTGATCCGAGCCCCTAAACTCTGGAACTCCCTTCCCCTTTCTATTCGTCACGCTGCCTCCTTTTCCTCCTTTAAATCCCACCTGTATAATTACCTCCTCTCCCTCCAAGCAGAGACCTCACGTTAACATTTTTTATTTTTGTTTAATATTTTCGTAATTTTTTCTTCTGTCCTGCCTTATTGGTATACATTGTGCCAAGATTTCTATATTTTTTTTTTACTTTTAACTTCATAGAAGGAACTTCCATTATTTATTTCATGTAAATTATTCTTAGGGGACACCGTCCTAGAATAAAGTTATTTTTCTTCAAAAAATAAGGAATAAACATACGTCCAGGTTTTTTGTATTGGAGTGTTGGTCTATGAGCATAAAATTCAAATTATTTATTACAATGCTTAGCCAACAATTGAATTCATTTGAATTATATATTAACTTAATTAAATTTATTATTGCATAACAGGGATATTTTGATATGGCGATGTAGCATTGTGTAAGAGAAACGTATTCTTCATTCCATCTGTTTTCAACCTTAAATCTGCTGGTTTTTGCTGTGTCCAAAACCGTTAACGTTAATCATTATTTATTATTACTTGCGACAATTTCTGTAAATTGGACTTATTAATATGGAATAACTTAGGCCTCTCAGTCATAAATAAATTAATAAATTATATTAGCAGTTATTTCTCTGTAAAGTTAAATTAGATTAGTATTTCAAGGGTTTTGCTGTGATTCGTTGCACTTTGAAGTTGTCCATTGAAGCGCGTGAACTGTCTGCGACAGGCATTGCCATGGAATGTCAACGAATATCACTGTATTAATAAATCGGTTTTCCCAATTGGGAAATTGAGCAATTGTTTTGTTGAATTTGAATTTTAATTTCCTCTTTCCGGCCGTTTTCCATTCATGGTCGACGTTCTCCATTCACGTCGGACCGTTCGATAATTAATTACTAATTCTAATTCATTACAATCGGTTTCGATCCGGACGGTCAAAGGCTAGTAGGGATAATTTAATATCAAGGTTCTATGTAGATTCTCTATTAATGATTGTTGCTGTTTCCTATGACCGAAACACTCTGGCCCTTAACTAAGTCTAGCGCTGCGTCCTAAGTCCATCCTTTGTTGAAAGGCAATAAGGAAATGGGAACTCCTTTGTGAACGTTAATTCCACTTCAAAGGCAAGTCGTTTTGGAGAATCTCTGAGGAAATTGACATGTTCCGCCCCACAGAGAACAAATTCACCTGTAAATCACTTTGTCGGCGTCACAATCTCCAGGAAAAAAGGCCTCATTTTATGTTCAGTGGGTGGATTGTTCATATATATTAGGCCTAATAAAAATGTATAAAGAAATTTAAAATTTGCTTCTTCTCTTTTATGTTGTAAAATATAAAATCTATTTGACTTGTTTCATTCGTTTACGATTATCTTCTCACCCTCTCACGCTCACTCTATCTTTCTCCCTCTCTCACACTCTCTCCCACTCTCTCTTTTTTTCTCTTATTTTTCTCGTGGTCTCTCCTTCTCCTCCCTCTCTCTCTCCTTCTCTTTTTCTTGTTTCTTTCTTAATCTATCTAATTCTCTCCCTTTTGATCTCTCTACCCCTCTCCCTCTATCTTCTCACCCTCTCTCATCTTTTCCTCTCTCTCTTTCACTCTTTCTCTTTCTCTCTCTCACTCTTTCTCTCTCTCTCTCTCTCTCTATCTATCTATCTATCTATTTATCTATCTATCTATCGATCTATCTATCTATCTATCTATTTATCTATCTATCTATCGATCTATCTATCTATCTATGTATCTATCTATCTATCGATCTATCTATCTATCTATCTATTTATCTACTTGTTTCACCATCTATCTCCATAACTTTCTATCTATCTATATATTTAACTATTTAGCTCAATCTTTATTTCCTTGTTTCTATCTATTTTTTCTCTACATTTGTCTACCTCTCTCTCTTTTCTCTACTCATTTGTTCACATCACTCTCTCTCTCTCTCTCTTTTTCTCTCTCTCTCTTTCTTTCTCTCTCTCTCTCTCTCTTTCTCTTTCTCTCTTTCTCTCTCTCTTTCTCTCTCTCTTTCTCTCTCTCTCTCTCTCTTTCTCTTTCTCTCTTTCTCTCTCTCTCTCTCTCTCTCTCTTTCTCTCTCTCCCTCTCTCTCTTTCTCACTCTCTCTTTCTCTCTTTTTTTTACGTACCTACCTATCTATCTCTTTCCTCTCTTTCTCACCATTTCTCTCTCTCCCTCTTCGACTCCATCTCTCATATCTCACTCTATCTTCCTTTCACTTCTCTTTTATCCTATTCCTTTCTTTTTCTATCTATTTCTCTCTTTTTACTCTCTTTCTCTCCCTCTTTCTCTCTCTCTTTCTCTCTCTCCTTCTCTCTCTCTGTGCTCTTTCTCTGTACTTTTCTCTCTACTTCTACTTTCTCGCTTTGGACAAACCTCCAACAATTTGCTGTTTTAATAGAGAAATATGTCATCAATATGGAAAATGTATATATAAATATGTATTTATATGTTTTTTCATAATTTTATTTCTTATAAAATATGTATGCCTAAATTAAAAAGACGTAATATTTTTAGAAATTGAATAGTTTTGCATTTTAAGCTAATTTTAAACATATACTGTTCAACTATAAAGTGTTAAAAAAAATTACTTTGCAAATTAATTAATTGTGTTCTTAACAGTTAGGGATTTATGTACTTCTACATGATTCTATTTCGTTTGAACATTTATTGCTAATCGTCTACTATATAAACAAATTATTAAAGGAATCGAAACAGTTGTAAAACTAAAACTAAACTTCTTCAGTTCCGACGCGCTCCATTAACCGAGGTTGGAACGGTTTATATTGCTACAGTTTATGACTTCTTCAGACTGCTCCTACATTTAATACAAGAATTCTTTATGATCTACCATGTAATGTAGATTTAGATTTTCTTTGCAGTTCGAAGTTGCTCGCATGATTTTACGCTTATCTGACGGTTTATTTTGCAAGATTTCTTTCCTCTGTTAACCCTACACGGTTCTATCACACGTCTTGTCATTTTTGTCTTTTTTGTTCCTAAAATTAAGTATTCCTGCATGTGTTATGTTACTAAGCATTTATGAACAAGTTTCCTTTATAAAAATGTAAAAAAATTACATAAATAAAAACAGGCTCAGTTGAAGAAACTGTTTTATTACAATTAATTAAGGTTTTTAGTTGAGATAAAAAAGTCAATGCCACGAGCGGGATTCGAACCCACGATCTTCGGCTTGACGCGCCGCTGCTCTACCATCTGAGCTATCGTGACCTCGATCCACTAGGACTCTAACTTCCCATCTCAACCCCATTTTTTGAATTATCTAGCCGAAGATCGTGGGTTCGAATCCCGCTCGTGCCATTGACTTTATCTCAACTAAAAACCTTAATTAATTGTAATATAGGGGACCGCGGTAGCCGAGTGGTTCGATTCCCACCGTCGCCTCTGGTCCTTTTTTAACAATAATCCACCCCCCCCCCCTCAATTTGAACACACATATAAGAATTTGTCACCATGGCTAATATGCATAGTTCATAACGCCAAAAAATAAATAAAAAATTGTAATATATTAATTGGTCAAGCGGGCCACGAAATTAGTGAATTTAAACTGTTTTATGTTAAGCACAGTTCGTTTCAAGTGCAGTAGATGACGTGTTCTATTTAACCTATTTGCACCTGAATAATATTTCTTTTCGATCAATATTGCTGCAATGTTTACGGAACAACCGTGCAATTGTAAATTACGACATTTCTGCAAAAGTCCGTGCACAAATTCGGCGTTCGGTTCCTAAATTTTTTAATTTTTTAAACACATTTACGATTTGTAACCCTTTTTACATTATGTAATGAGACGGTTTTACAAATGGCATAGATCAGGTGTCGTGAGAGGAGTTAACAACTATTGTTCTCCCTACTTCACGAGAGGATTAATCCTGTTTTAGTGGGTCACGAGGCCTTCTCCTCTTCAGTCCGGTGGGATTATAAGGGTGGTTTCTGTTGGATAGGGATTAGGCAACTCGTTAGGGGTGAGAGGAGAGTTTATTGTGGACAATGGAAAAAGTTTTGATGAAAGAAAACATGATTTATACAACCTATCGTCAATTCTATTCCTACAGAACTGATTAAAGGCACTTGCAGCATGTTGCACATTACATTCGACGACTTCGGACCTCATAAAAAAGTATTTTTTCCTTTGAAATTTTGAGGTCATTGTGAAGGGTGGTGGAGACCTAGCATTGACCGTGGTTCTGAGGACTTTGGGTTGAAAGAACTGTATTCTTTGGATATTGAAAGGTTGAGGTGCCCCACAGTTCTAGTCCTTACATCCAAATTCCAAAAATAAATCTAATTTCTTCAATGATGATTTGAACCTTCTCAGTCCAATCATAGCTTGTTTATTGGCAACAAAGTTCTCTATTAATTGGATGTTAACGTAACTTGCAAGTTTTAATGCCAAAACTGTATAACTATCAATATACCCCTCAAACCTGGAATATATAAAAATATGCTCTGAAATGCTATGTTTCAGGTGCTCCTGTTTTAATCGTCATCACATGGTGGATTGCCCGTTTTATTACTGACGAACAACGTAGCGATTCACAGGTTTTACATTATTGAATTTGTATTACGGGGTTAAAAAGTAAACAAATATTTGGAAACTATCTTGTACAAAAAACCTTTTATTTTACCATACATTTAAATTCACCAAACCGTTTTTGCCTAAAAATGAATATTAACGTTTTATATACAATGTTTCAGATAGTTATGGATCCATTTCAAAAGGGATGTCACTGGATGATGCCGAACATGACAGACTGGATCTACCAGACACCAGCAATTATCGTATTAGTCATCAATCTTATGTTCCTAGTCATGATAATGTTGGCAAGTATATAATTTATGTTTATGTCTTGTTTATGGCAACCCATTCGCCCCTGCATAAACACTACACATTCGGTTTTAGATTTACTGCAATTTTTTGTGTTCAGTATCAATTTTGTTTTTTAATTGTCATTATGCGATCCGATTATTTTGCGTTATCCTAGCGCGCTAGAACATGGATATAAAATAAGCCCAAAATTAGGATTTTTTTATATTTTTTATGTGTGGTGTTTAGTGACCGTTAGTCAATGATTATTTGGAGATCGTGAGATGCGATCTGTTGTGACGTAGTTTCAGAAAAACATTTTCTTTATCGTGCCAACGTTTCGATCTTTATTCAGATCATCTTCAGGGCTCAAAGTGTTTGTTTTCCGTGTAGATGTGCCATTCTTGCCTATCGTTGCACTCTCAATACGATAGACAAAAATGACATATCTACACGGAAAACAAACACTTTGAGCTCTGAAGATGATCTCAATAAAGTTCGAAACGTTGAGAGATCAATAAAATGTTGTTTTTTTAAACCTACGTCACACCAGACCGCATCTCACGATCTCCGAATAATCATTTATTTTTTATTTAATTTTGTTTTGTAAACCAGTTAGAACGAATTCTATGATATTAGAAACATTAAATAATTTTACAAAACGAAAAAAAAATGCGGTTTCAAAAAAATGAGAGGTCTAATAATAAATTTGAATCATACATCGATAAAGCTATACAGTGGGTATGTTTAGCCTAAATAGCTTGTCAGGTTATGTATATAAAACGGGCAGTTTATGAGCCGACAAACAGCTGAGGTCATCGCCGGCCCTCTGTGTGTTTCCTACTTTTTCTGTTATTTCTCTCATATTTTGTTTTAATCAGGACCCATTCGAGCGTCTTCATCTGGTTAATGCCTCTCTCCTTTTAAATGTATAATATGTCGATTTCCTACAAAGCTAGCCTCTCGTTTGTACCGCAGTTTGTCAACTGCAGAGCAGACACGAAATATACAATATATAAACCCACTGCATTTTCGCCAATAACTTACTTTTACTCTCCAGACGATCCACTAACCCGAGACCACTGGATATTCCTCGGGACGGGATTAAACACCCCTTCCTTTCACGCTAATAAATTACATTCATTCCAATAATGACAAAACTCAGACACCCATTAACACTCCAAAACTACGCACAGGTCCGATGATATGCCAAAATATTGTCTATATACATCAAGCCTTTTTGAATTGAAATGGTGCTCGACTGTTATTCTATACTTGCATCAGGGCACCTAATCAGTCGCTTTCCAGAAGGTGATCTGCGTTATTCCCGTATGACCTATGCCTAGTCTTGTCAGTGCGGTAAATCCTCTTTTCTACCAGTTCTCCTTGGACGTCCTTTTAACTTGAGATGGTCAGGTTATAATCATGCAAAATATTCTTCCTAATTAATTACAATTTTTTAGTTAGTGTAATTTATCCATTTTTTCTTGTAAACATTGGTGTGCAAATTTTATATAACATCATTTTTACTTGTGGATCTTTTTTCTCCCCTTCACCAAAACTACGCATTAAATATACTAAATTAAATATACCATGTCATAAGCCATTTACCACTAAATAAAGCTCCTGTTTTCGACAAAATCACAGAAACAAATTGTACGAAATTTGCCTAAAAATTTCCTTATTAACAGTTACAATTCTATCCATTGAACAAACGGAAATTTTTTCTGAAGCAACTCAAGACAAATTTCTTACACTGTATATACCGCGGACATTCCCTTTTTTAAACCATCCTAATCACCGATGCCAATAAACCGTGCCAATGACACCGCTATACTTTCCCTCGTGTGGCCCTGGAAATGTTAAACCCCTCACCATTTCGTATTTTAATCTAAAGAGAAGCCAAAGCAGCAGCCCACAGGTTTATTAAATGGACAAACACCTGCAAGGATAGGCCTTGTAAATAAACAATGGAAACTGAGAAAGGAGAAACAGGCAGATGCCATATTAGGGGTGCCAATCGATGCCAATACTCCAAAATACAATTTTATTAAAAAGTACAAGGTTACTGATACCAGAACGAGATGGATGGGCCAAAGGAACTCTGCGGAAGACAAACTCCTACTGGTACACTGACGGCTTCGAAGTACGACAAGGGCACGTGAGATGGAGTCTTCGGGATGAACCCAAAACCGAACTGACGTTAAACTTAGGTAAATATGCTACAGTTTTCTAATTTGAAATCATAGCGATTGAACACTGCACTAGGGAAATAAAAAGGCTAGGAATACATCTCCGGAAGATAGCCATCTTATCGGACAGACAGGCACTAACGGCCCTAGGCCTCATGCGAGGTGAAGGCAAAAAGGGTTTGGAACTGCATGGTGGCCCTGACGGAAATCAGTCATACTAATGGCCTGCATGGGCAACGAAAAGTTTGACAAGTTGGCCAATTTAGGCCTGAACCCTACTGTGGCTTAGCATCCTACCACAAAAGAGGATACATCTTAAAATGGAACCTTAATGAGTCCAAAACATGGACAATACCACAGGTATGAGGAACGCGAAGAGATTCAAGAAGGACCATCCGCAAGACTCACAAAAGAATTGCTGGAAGGCAACCGCAACCGAACCAGGATTCTGGTTGGACTCCTGACAGGACATTACCGCTTAAGAAAGCACATGCATCGGAGTGTACAGACAAAAGAATTTTCAAATAACTGCCAGGAAGAGAAGGAGACTGCAGAACATATTTTATGATTCTGGGAAGGTCTATGTAGGTGCAGTTCTTGCAACTAAGACAGGAAAACCCCATTCAAGATCCTACACTTAGGAGCCGCTGGCAAAGCTTTGGACGCGCATGGGAGCGCAATGGAACTATTCAGGTCGAAGTTCAGACGGCCTCTCGAATCCCTATCCCTGTACCTATCCATTCCTCTCATATATATATTATTTGGAAACTTCCAAAGCCATGTCACATCACGTGGAAAATGACAATAAACGAAAAAAATTTAAGCTATAATTTACATGGAACCCACTTATATGAAGACAGATATTCTTAAATATTTATTAATAAATAATTATTCTTTCACTTTTTGAGGACCCGGCATTATCAATTGTTGTTTCAGGTCTTGATAACGAAATTGCGCTCAGCGACCAATGTGGAAACGCAGCAGTACAGAAAAGCGGCCAAAGCGCTCCTGGTGTTGATTCCGCTCTTGGGCATAACCTACATACTCTTCATAGTTGGACCGTCTAAAGGGCCGTACTACGCCAACCTGTATGAATACGTTAGGTCAATTTTAATCTCCACACAGGTATCCTAACTATTTGAAAACCACGTAATATTTATTAAATTTGACGCACATACATGTACAACTTGCAATTCTTTATTAGATATGAGATATTTTAAAAACACTATTTTAATCTTAGAACAGTCGAAATAACATGATGAGAGGTTTCTGCACCTGGGTCTTTTTATGTCTGATCCTCTAATAACCCTGGAGAAACGCATCACACTATTATCTTTTTCAAACTTAAAATTAATAGTCTAGGGATTTTGTTTAGCTAAGAAAGGACTGTTAAGAGGACTGTACAGAGTTTAGCCACGAAAGAGTTTTTCCGAACTAGAGATGGCAGTGCTATCGACTCCGAGTGCTAAAGATACAGTATATTTCATTTTTAAGATTTTCAAAACAAAATAACATGCGGAAACGAGACAACCTTCCTGGACGTTGTTTGTGTTCGAAATTGAGAGAAAATATCAGTGCATAGCTCCAACCAGCTTATGACCCTAAAGCCATCCCTAACCATCCCTACCCTAAAGTAACGCCATTTCATTATAATTTTGTAAACTTGATGAAATTAACAAGCTTGCTGTTCTTTAAGCCCAGTCCGTAAGGAGTTAGTTACAGTTAACATGAATGGAAAATATCAGTGTTCCTTCACCCTGCTTATATCCCTTACGTAGTACTATCTCATTATCGTCTTTTCCACTCAAAAACTTGATGAAATTATTATGCCCGAAGGTCTTTAAGCTAGGAACAAAATTGGCAGAAATGGAAAATATCAGTGTATTGCTTCACCCTGCTTATATCCCTTTCGTGGTTCCATACCATTATCGTCTTTCTCAAATCAAAAACTTGGTGAAATTAATAAGCGCCAGGCTCTTTAAGCCAGAAAAAATTGGCATAAATGTAAAACATCCGTGTTTTATTCCATCCAGCATATGGCTCCTGAAGTAGCACCATTTAATTAAAATTTTCTACAAACAGAACTTGATGAAATTAATATGCTTGCACTTCTTTAAGCTAGGAATGTCAGAAGTTAGTTAATATTAAGACGATTGAGTTACAATTAGCAGGAATGGGATACATCAGTGATTGCTTCACCCTGCTTATATCCCTTACGTAGTTTCATACCATTATCGACTTTTCAAACACAAAAAATTGGTGAAATTAATGAGCGTCAGGCTCTCATCAGCGTCATCCAGGAAAAAATTGGCATAAATGGAAAACATTCGTGTTTTACTCCAACCAGCTTATGACCCTAAAGTAACGCCATTTACTTATAATTTTGTACAATCTTAGAACTTGATAAAATTAATATATTAACAGTCCTTTAAGCCAATCCGTAATGAGTAAGTTAATATGAAGATGTCTGAGATACAGTTAGCAGGAATGGAAAATATCAGTGTATTGCTTAACCTGCTTATATCCCTGACCTAACACCATCTCAGCGTAATTTTCTAAACTTAGAACCAGGACAAATTTAGACGCCATGAACTGAAGTAGTGTATGTATATTAAAAGTCTTGAAGTATAATCAGCACTATCGGAGAAATTTTGAGAATTGTTTCACTCTGCTTACAGTCACGCCATTTCATTATCTACTATTTTAGCCACTAAAGGAATTAATATGCTAATAGCTAGTTGAACGGAAGTAGTTAGTTAAAATGAAGAACATCTAGTCACAATTGGCATGAATGGAAAATATCAGTGTCTTCAACCTGCTTATTTTCCTGACATCTCATTATCATTTTGTCCAAACTTAGAAACATTGTCAAAGTGTCATGGAAGATGTTCTTTTAGCTTGGTACTGTAAAAATGCATAAATATTAAAAGACTACGAAAAGTAACAATGTTTATTTGGAGATCGTGAGGTGCGGTCATTTTCTTTATCATGCCAACGTTTCAGTCTTTATTGAGATCATCTTCAGGGCTCAGAGTGTTTGTTTCCGTGTAGATGTGTCATTCTTGTCTGCGTGTTGAGAGTGCCAGACAGACAAGAATGACATCTACACGGAAAACAAATACTTTGAGCCCTGAAGATGACCTCAACAAGATCGAAACGTAAAAAAAAACGTTTTTCTAAAACCTACGTCAAACCAGATCGCACCTGAAGATCCCAAATAATCATTGGTTAACGGTCAAAACACCACACAAAAATAACTATATTGGAGAAACTTAGAATATTAGCTTACCCAGCTTATATCCTAACGTATCTCTTTTAGCTCGGAACGTTCAGATTTTGCTAATAAATTATACAGTTGGAAAAATTGTAATAATTGATGCTGAATCAAGACAACATTCTTGCTCATAATTCGCGTTCATTAGAAAAAAAATTGGCAGAAATGTAAAGTATCTGTGTATCACTTCACCCTGCTTATTTCCCTGATATAGTGACATTCATTACCATACGAAATTAGAAAACTTGTAAGATAAATATGCTAGGATTTCTTATAACTCGGAATGGGAGTTGGTAATTATGTTAAAAAGCTCAAGATCAAATTAGCGGAATTGAAAGATGTCATATTAGTGATTCTCCCTGCTTATATCCCTTTTTCTTATATTTGATTTTTACCAACATAACAGGATGATACTTGCTTTCCGGCATCAGAAAAAAATTCAATCACTAATTATTTACAAAGAATTAAGGTTTTTAGTTGAGTTAAAAAAGTCATTTGCACGAGCGGGATTCGAACCCACGATCTTCGGCTTGATACGCCGCTGCTCTACCACTTGAGCTATCGTGATCTCGATCCACTAGGACACCAACTTCTCATCTCAACCCCACCTTTTGAATTTAATTTTTTTGTTGAGGTGGGAGGCTGGTGTCCGAGTGGTCGAGGTCACGATAGCTCAGATAGTAGAGCAGCGGCGTGTCAAGCCGAAGATCGTGGGTTCGAATCCCGCTCGTGCCATTGACTTTTTTATTTCAACTAAAAACCTTAATTCAATGTAATATATTAATTGGTCAAGCGGACCACGAAATTAGTGAATTTAATTATTTACAAAGTTAGCACGGAGTCCAACCAGAATCCGGTTGTGCTAAGGACGCCCTCCTGTAATTTCTTTGTAAGCCTTGAGGATGGCGTTTCTATGAATCTCTTCGCGTTTCTCATACCTGTAGGATGGTCCACCAGGTTTTGGACTCATTAAGATCCATTTTTAGATGCATCATTTTTTGTGGCAAGGTTGGCCATAGTAGGTTTCGCGGCCTCGAGAATTCATACAGGCTTCTTTCTTGGCCAACTTGTCCACTATACCATTGCCTCTATGTCCCGAATGCCCACTGATACAAGGTCAGGTCGTTGGGATCACTGACTTCTGTCATGAATTCCATAAGTGTTTTCCTTTATCTCGTCCGTCTGTCAAAGAAAATGGCTATATGCCTGGGATGTGTTATTGATGTTTTTCGGGCGGAGTGTTCAATTGATCGTCTCAGACTGGAAAAGTTTAGTTTCAAGTCTGTGTCGGTTTCTGAGGCGTAAATATACTAGTACTGCTGAGTAAAATAAACGATGACATAGATAAGTCAATTAGCTAGTGAAAAAAGTAGATGATTTTAGATTTATCGACACACCTCATATCACACATTCAAAGCACATCCTTTGTTAAATAATCTGACCACAACTTTATTAATTGTTTTAGGGACTCATGGTGGCTCTTTTTTACTGTTTCCTTAATACGGAAGTTCAAAATACCGTCCGCCACCATCTGATTAGGTGGAAGGAAGCGAGGGATATTGGAGTGAGGAGGTATACATATTATTGTAAAACTAGGTCACCAAATTCTGATATTGAGAGTGTTAGGTAGTTCTTGCTCACGTCCCCATTCTATCCGTTGACATATAACTGTGTCACTATTCTCTTTTTGCAGATTGTATTCGAAACACGAAGCCTGCACCAGGATCAGAGGAGAGTCGACGGCGAGCGAGGCGACGACACTCACCCTCGGCTATAGCGGCGCGCACAGAAACACAAACGGGCCGACAGCTAACACCATTCGAGCTTCCGTCAGCCCTTGCCTCGACACCCCTGAGCATGCCGTTTAAATTTTTAAACATAAATGTTTAAATCATTTTTTGTGTCTTTACAATCGATTTTTATCGTGCATTTATTTATTTTATTTCTACCAAAGATATAAGTGTTTTTTAAATAATAATTAACCGCGTCAACGGTTTATTGGAATTTAACTATGGTATTAAATGTTTTTATATTCTTTTAATTCATAAATATTTATTCAAATTATATATTAATTATAATATGAAAGTCATTTATGGGACAATAAAGGGGGGTTGTGTTTATTTAAATATTTTCAACTTATCGGCAAACCAATTGCATTAATTAATCTTAAATGTGTCTTAAATGTAATAAAACAATAAATTCGTTATATGACAAATAAGATCAACATTTATCCAGAGAATTGGTAACTTTTGGCAATTCATAATTGCTTCAAGGAAAAATTATTCTTGTCAATTGAAAAACATTACACACTTCATTAAAAAAATCCAAATCGTCTCATTTATTGGTCATTAACCCTAATTAAACCCTATGTCCATTTTGAAAAATTATGTCAAAAGAATATTTGCATTACTAGCATTAAAAAAGGGAAGGCCAACGAAATGGGTTCACCGATGTTAATTAAACTTTGTTTAGTGATAATTAAAATGAGAGTCTAAAATTGTCGTTTAATTGTGCTGAAAGACAAACATGAAACCAATGTTCCGCCTATTCTAGCTGCTTAGTGAAATTTCGTTTCGATAAAACCTTTTAAAAATTGAATGAAACTCGTTGAATTTGAAAAAGCGTGTGAAAGTTGGGTCCGTTCATTATCGCGGTTATCGCCCATTTCTTTGTTTTATATTTTTCTTACTAAACTGTTAAGACTGAATTTTTTGAAGAAAGAAGTAACTAACTAAAAGTACTAACAAAAGGAGGCTATGGATAAGCGATTTAAATGAAACTATTTCTTATGAAACTAGATAGAAAAATATTAGACACGTGACCCAACTTTTTTTAAAAAGTAAATGTTCTTTTCTGTCTTTGTTGTTGTTGCATGTTACGGTTATTAGGGTTATTATGTATTCATTAAATTCACTAATTTCGTGGTCCGCTTGACAAAAATGGCCATGAAAAATTATTTATAGATTAGGATAAAAAAGTTAGTATCACGAGCGGGATTGAAAAAGGAAAAAAGGAGGGAAAATACAAAAGGTGGGGTTGAGATGGGAAGTTGGTGTCCGAGTGGATCGAGGTCACGATAGCTCAAGTGGTAGAGTAGCGGCGTATCTAGCCGAAGATCGTGGGTTCGAATCCCGCTCGTGCCATTGATTTTTTTATCTCAACTAAAAACGTTAATTAATTGTAAGTTATTATGTATGTTTCACTTGGTTTTTTACCTGATATAAGAAAATTATATTTATATATATATATTGGTATATATTGGTCCTATTAACCAAAGTATTTTATAACTGATTTTTGATTTTTTATGGTTTTTATGCAAAGTATGGTTGAGTTGAAAAATTAGTTTTACGAGGGTGGTTCGAGCCCATGACATCTGAATTAGTACCCTTGCGTTTACTTCAAATACTTTATTACACATTACTATTTATGGCACATCTGGAAGTGACGACAGCTCAAGAGGTAGGCAGATCCGGATGTCGTCGGTTAGTCTCTCTCGTGGCATTAATTTTTCAACTCAACCACTCTTTTCATTAAAGAAAAAATTAAAATCAGTATTAAATGAGATTTAACTATTTGAAAAGTTGCAATAAAAAAGACGATTCCAGTAAAGCAGGTAAAAAAATTTCTTTACTAAAACAACAAATCGGATTCGTTTTGAAGACCATTTAAATCCATTAAATACGAATTTTTATGGAGATCAAAAGTTATAATTTTTTTTGGATACACCAAGGGCAATTATTGATCGCCGGTGTTTCTTTTAAAAATGCATAACTCTTCTGGATTTTATCCAAATTGAACGTTTGCGGAAATGTTGGAAAGCTCGATAATTCATCTTTCACGTTATATCAAAACTTTCTTTTTACTTCATTTTAAGTGTGAAAAAAATTAAACATTTTATTCAATTAGAAATGATAAATAATGGAGTGAGTGTGGTGTTCAATACTTTTTAAAAGGATAATTCCTNACTTTGGCAATTCATGTCGAGAGACGTGGTTGTAGAAGTCCTTCAACCTGATGATGAGCTAAAAGGCTCGAAATCCGGATCGTTGCAAAACAACTTACTGTGAGTAGGAACTATCATTTGAAAAAGTATTTTATTCTATTTATCCGGCTGTTATTTAATTACGAAGGCGGCGTTGGTGCCATTGCATGTTGATTCAAAATTTCTAAACCTGAGGGAACTGTCATTACATCAGTGCAGTGGTATCAAAGTTATGTCATTTCTGTGATTTTCGAATAAATCCCAAGTAGCAAAAAAGTTTACCGAAAAATATTTTGTGAATAACCAAAACTTTAGTCATTTTTTTTTTTAATGCGAAAACTGAATATTGCCTTTGTTTCTTGTGAAAAAATCCAATGAGCCCTAGGAGACATGAAAGTTTCAAAAATTAAATAACATTTTAATGGATGTATTTCAATATATATATAGAAAAAATAATTTAATAAAAAAAATAAATGATAAATAAAAAATATTTTAAAAAACCGACCAGGTGGTATAAGATGGATTTTTAAAAGTTTTCCTACCTTCAGTCATTCATAAGTAAATTCAAAAATTTTCGTCAGCACCCAGAAAACAATTTTTTTGCCCAAAAATCGCGAATAACTCGAAAACGGTTGAGAAATCGTGCAAAGTGGAAGGTTACTAACTGAAACGGACGACTTCCTTGCTCCACAGCTCAATTTGAAGATTTCATAACAGGTGGAAAATTTTACGTGTTTCCGAATTTTTAAATTTACTGATGAATGACTGAGGTTTGTGACCTTAGACTTAGTTTTAAAGCTTCTAAGTTGTCTGGACGTTTCATGTTGATCGGTGGAGTGGTTTCAAAGTAACCTTCATTTTTGTGATTTGCAAAAAAATTCTAAGTAAGGCAAACAAATTGAAGTAAAATATTTTTTGATTTTACGAAAATTTCGTATTATGTATTTTTTTCCACCAAACTTTGGTTCTTGCAAAAAGCTTCTAAACTTCTGTGGAAATTTCCTGCAGGTGTGGTTTCAGATAGATCATAATTTTTGTGATTTTTAAAAAATCGAAGGCAAGTTAAATCAAAATATTTTGTCAAAACAAATATAAAACTTGTATTGAAAGGTTTTTTTATTTCATCTACGATACCCTTGTAATTGTTGCTCTATTTTGACTTTAAATTATTATTATAGTTGTTTCAATAGTTTTGGTTTTAGTCTATAATTTTTGGTGTTTTTTCATTGGACTTGATTTCTTCAACTGACTTTTTCGACACCTACATAAGAATGAAAAGTTCATTCTTTTCAAACTTCATTAGATTATTTCCAATAGTTTAAATTGTGTCTAAATCGAGAGGGATCGGTCCCAAATGTCGGGCTCTCTTGTTTTAGTCAGATTCGAAGGACTGTTTTGAATTAAATATTCATCTCCAACTCTCCAAATGGATAGTGGAGTATATCAAGGTGTGCTGCTTTCCTTGTAACGAAGTTTTTAGACTTTTTCCCCATTCCCACAGGATTTTTTTTACCATTTGGACGTTTAAAATAGCCATCTGACTTACCTTAGAATATCAAGGCTATTATTACAAAATCTCTTCTTACGTGTGTGTATCCAAGAACATGGAAAACGATTAGTCTAAAGGACGCTCATCTGACATCTAACGATCGAGATAAGCCAGGGTCAAAAGGTGAAGAGCCGGGTTATTGCCAAGGGCGACCGAATTGCTGGGTCAAGGGCGATCCGTCGAGAGAAAATTCAGACGCCTGATACCGATTAAGGACGACCCAGGTTACAGGGTCAAGGCGAAGCGAATGCGACCGTCGGGACATTCACCTCACGTAAAATCTAGGCAAAAACTAAAGCGATTATACCTCAGATATGTACCTAATTAACTATGGTAGAACATAAAGACGGAAGCTAAAAGCTTCTAAGCTCAATAAGAGAGATTTTCCAAGAAATCGATTGGATTTGTTTTATCCTAAATTAGAAAGGTTGGTAAAGGGCGTAAATGTATAAGGAATAGTAGATACTCCACAGTAAGTTCGGTGACTTGTGCTTTCTCATGTGATGTGATGATGGAACCTCTGGATGAAGTTGCGGAACAGTCGATCGACGAAGAAGAAGTTATTGGGAACGAACGAGATGAGTTATTGCATTTCAAACTACCTATTGTTCGTGAATGAACTGCGTGAATCATTAGTAAAATGACTGCTGTATAAAAGAAACTGATAAATGTCTATTGTAAAAATCAAAATTAATTTTGGCGGTGATATTGAAAAAAGCTTTTTTTACAGTCAGTGGCAGTATATCAATTCGTGACCCTACCCTCACTGATCCGTCAATAGGAGGAGCTCAATTTGACTTCCTAAAAATNGAAGTCAATTGCAAGAGTTCAAATAACATCTTTTACAATCCTGATATATTATCTTATCAAAACAGAAAAGGAGCTCTAGTTGTTCCCTTAAGGATCCTGATACCCTCACCTGCTCAGTCAATAACAGGAGCTCAATTTGATCTTTTTAGAATTTTTATACTTTGGAGAGAAGTCAATTACAAGAGTTCAAATAACATACTTCACAATCCTGATATATCACCTTATCTAAAAGGAAAAGGAGCTCCATTTGCTCACTTCAAGATTCTGATAACCCTAACCGATCAGTCAATAACAGGAGCTCAATTTGATCTTTTTAGAATTTTTATACTTTGGAGAGAAGTCAATTACAAGAGTTCAAAAAACATATTTCACAATCCTGATATATCACCTTATCTAAAACGAAAAGGTGCTCCATTTGCTCACTTTAGAATTCTGATACTTCTCACAGATCAGTCAGTAAGAGGAGCACAATTACATCACCTAAGAATTCTTATACTTTCGAGATGAGTGAATCACAAGAGTTTTATTAACTTACTGCACAATCCTGATATATCTTCTTATCAAAGAAGAAAAAGAGCTCAATTTGCTCACTTCAATATCCTGATACCCTCACCTGATCAGTCAATTACAGGAAGTCACCCTATGGTTCAATCTTGAACCACTGAACAATGACTCTAAGCAATCAAGATTGTTCCTAGAATACTTCCCTGCGGAAAACGTAAAAAATAGTAAACGAAACTCACTTTAATCCAGCGATCCAAGCATAAGGACTTCTGGATGTGATAGTAGGCTTCGGAGAAAATGATTTTCAACCTGAAAAAGATACAGAGGTACCACACACGGTTATTTGCCATATGTATTGCATTTCTTAGTCGAATAAAAATTGAAATGTGTTGTTTAGTTGTTTAAAATTTGATTGTAGATTCAAGTTTTATCATCTATTAGCAAGTTGACTAAACTTCCAGTTGCTAGCCTTTTAATAATCTTTTTATTCATTTTATTAAGAACTGTGTTTCCAAGGGACAGGGAATCGTAAAACAAAACCCGTCAGCACTTTTAAAACTTGTACCAATACAAAATCCAACATTAATGACCGGCATGATAATGAAGCTACTTTACACTACATACATAAATTTGTACCTAGATGGAAGAAGAAAGTTTACTCTTCAATTCCAAAGAAGTTTTCTGTTAAGTCAACAACACAAAATTGAAATAGTTTTATTTTGTTTACCTTTTTGCTTATTTTTTTGAGAAAGGGTGGTTAGACTATAGTATTGGTTGTGACAATAATTACTAGAAAGAAGATATCTGTATTGATAAGGCTTTTAAATTTTATATATTTTTAAATAAATAATATTTATTAAGACAATCTTTATACTTTTTTCATAATAAATAACAATTATTGCAATTGATTGGCAATATAACAGCTCACTAGTGTATTAACTAAATTTTTGCTTAACACATAATATAAACAAAAATACAAATGACTGTTTCATTTACGCTCTGAACACACTCTATGATTTCTTGTAAAAAAAAATACATGACTGTAAAAATACACCAATTATTTTAACAAGGTAATAAAATACAATTCAAACGTGGCATTTACAAGAGATTCTTACCATTGAACAGTGTCAAATTATCTCAAAAATTATTCTCAATCTTTCTATCAGTCATTGAAAATCAGCAATGTTTAAAGTGTTTTAAACTACCTAATACATTGCAAATATAACACTATTTTTATACTACATAAACTATGAGGTTTTATTTGAGCAAACTATTGACTATTTGAACAAGCAGGTACCTGCTTACATATGTATATTTGTACATATATAATCTATATTATGTATGTATAAATATTTGATTTTGTATTCTAAAATGTAAACAAACTAGTTAAATTACAATCTAAAGTTGTTCATGTTGTTACTTAATAATTAATAAAAATAATTTGGCACTTTCAGCAACACAATTACTTTAAGTAAACTAAAATCACACTGTTTAGATATGAAACAAAACAATCAGTTTATTATTAAAGTAAAAAAATTATGTTACTAATAAAATCACAGATAGCACTGTACTATAATATATACAAGTAAAAATATACATTTCTTCTTACTATACTGGAGAGTTTTTTATTTTGATATCAATCGTAGAATAAGCTCTTGAGTTAACCAGCAGGCATCGCCTCCAGAGGCGAGAGAGCCCGATAAAATAGAAGAAAGCTCCGACGATGAGCATTAGCACGCTGAAGAAGACTTGATAGGGCTTGATAACATTAACCATGAAGTAGAGTACATAGTAAATCTTTGGCGGGAGACCCATCTGCTTCTGTAAAATTAAAAATGATCACATTTTATTTTTAGTGATGGGTTTTAGTGTGAAAAGGAATCTGAGCCTTACATATTCCAACCAGAACATTGGCAAAGCCACATTTGAGAATCTTTTCAGACTTGGGAAATAGCTCATGTCGTGCATTATCAAACTGCTCTGACTCCGAGCCCATGCAGTCAATGGAACACCTGTGTTCTGCGTTGTAAGAAGAAAAAAATGTTAAATTTTTCACTTAAGTAAAATATTTATATTTTCTTTTTTTTGTATAAAAATAACTTACGGGTTCGATGAGTGCGACTGAACCATGTTTCTCCCAGTTGGGAGAAAGACCTTCCAGTTTCTCCGTTACCTTCGGGTCTGCATACATAAAGTGTGGGAATGAAGAGGCAATCGGAAAATCTGTTTAAAAAATATATTTACATACATTACTAATAAATTAATTATCTTTTAATAAAGAAATTAAATAAATAAATGGCAGGAAATGCAGTGATTTGAGGTTTGATTCGGATTACTCATATCAATGTTATAGATTAACTAAATATGGTTTTTAGTTGAGATAAAAAAGTCAATGGCACGAGCGGGATTCGAACCCACGATCTTCGGCTAGATACGCCGCTGCTAAAGCTCTAAAGCTCTCAATGGCCGTTTGATTTGTCGCCGAGAATCAAATAGATTACACGAGATTTGAAAAATGGCAAAAAGGAGGGAAAATTCGAGAATCAAATAGATTACACGAGATTTGAAAAATGGCAAAAAGGAGGGAAAATTCAAAAGGTGTGGTTGAGATGGGAAGTTAGTGTGCGAGTGGACCGAGGTCACGATAGCTCAAGTGGTAGAGCAGCGGCGTATCAAGCCGAAGATCGTGGGTTCGAATCCCGCTCGTGCCATTGACTTTTTTATCTGAACTAAAAACCTTAATTAATTGTAATATATTAATTGGCCAAGTGGACCACGAAATTATTGAATTTACATATTTTTATTACTACACTGTACAGATTTTAAAGTTTTATGGACAAAAAAATGCTTACCTATTTTAATTTATTTGTGAAACTTAAAGTGTGAAAATGTTCATTTACAAGCCTTGTTTTGTTTTTTATTGTATATATTATATGTATGTATTTTATTATTTTGCAAACAAAATGCATGTTGTATTTGTACGGAACACGCTTAATAAATATTTTTTCAAAATTCAATTGTGATATACCACAAGGTTCTGTTATGAGCCCATAGTTGTTTTCTAGCTATTAATGACCTGCCTTTTAATGGACTTAATATTGTTTTCAGATTGTATCGAATCTGTCAAAAATATAAGAGAAATTGTAAAACTGCATGTCACTAAATTTGATTATTTTAAAAAATTTAATCTAGACCAAAAGCTACCATTGACTGATAATATTTTTCAACTTTGGAAAAGGTCTCGTTCTCTGTTATTATAAAAAAAGTACAAGAGGAAAAGCCATTTTATTATTAAAATGAGTTCCAATTGGACAATTCATATGCAAATACTTTATTTATCGGTTGTTATTGTCAATTCATATCAAATAAAAATAAAACCTCCGAGTATTGGATACGTAATGGGTTTCCAAAGTCTAATTTGTACGATAAAGAACGAGAAAAACGTAAAAATCACAAAAAAGAAAGAAAATGCATTGCGCTACTCCAACTACAATAAAATTCATGAAATGATATCATGGATGATCGTTAAGTTGCGTGTGAATATATTTACGTCCACTTTGAAACGACATCGTGTAGGTTGGGGATGCATTATTCATGAATGCCTACTTCTTTGTGCACTTGTCTCTTTCAAACCATTAAAAAACAATTTGCCGAATATTCCTAATTAAAAAAATATATATGCAATATTAGAAATCCGTAAATTTAGAATATTTAAATTAAAATTTGCTAACTGAATCAATAGTGGTATAAAAATAAAAGTGCGGGTTTTATTAGTTGAATTTTTGAATTAAAAATAAAATGAGATTAGAGAAACTATTATTGATCTGAACTAATAATATAGAAAAACGAGATATTAAAAAAATTACTATTGATGAAGAACAAATTTATAAAGGGATTTCTAAATTGATTGCCCATGAGTATTTAATTTTTGAAAATTAAGCATTTGGGATAAATAGTACTAAAAATCTAGTTTCACGTAGATGAAATTAGAAGTACATTTATTAAAAAAAACCATTAATAGTATCATTTGAAAGACTTGATCTTTCCGTATTTACAACAACAAAAATAAATGTCTGATTTAAATTATCTCGATTTTTATGTCCTTAATTGGAAGGACACGTCTTGATTTAGCTCAAATTAGAGGGTGAAGTAACTTATAATAAATAATTATATTTTAGTACTAACAAGTGTTTAGAGCTTATTTTCAGTACCTATAAAATAGATAATGTCGCAAAGGGTGCGTGGTTTTCTCCCACACTTGCAGGTCAAGTTATAAATGATCTAATAATAAGGAAAATTCCGTTTATGATTTATTTATAATCGTCCCTAAATCTTTAGAAAATAAAGATAACACCTAGCATAAAGCCAGTGAAACCGCTGTGCAAAGCAAAGGTATAGGCTTTCTGACTACCAACTTGATAGTAATGCTAAAAAGTTGGAAAATATCGGAAAATAAACGCTGCACTTGGTCATAGACTATACAAACAGCACCTACTGAAGGATATCCCAAGGAGGGTACTATCGCCACTTCTTTTTTTGATAGTAGTAGATGAAAGTAAATAAGTAAAATGCCATGTCAGCTGGGTGGGTGTTTTTCACTTTTCACCGGATGACTATCGACAAGGACCAGGGGCTGAGTTATGGAAAGTTTTGACAATTACGAGTTATTGCGCGGCCCTTGTAAGAAGGAAGTTGACCATCAGGGCCCAGCAGTTTTTGCTTTTCTTTACCACCCCTTCCCTAGTTTGAAATCGGTATAACAGAGGATGATTTGATAAGCAAAGTGAGTCAAATCCAGGAGGCAATGAACTCGAGGACTCAGTAATTGCCAGAGTCAGTCGGAGACAGAAGCCGAGACACTACATCGACTGTCCAAGACCGATACGAGCAGAATAGAGTCGACTGTCGAGGGTTTCAGAAAATTTGAACAGGAGAACAGACTTAGTCAGCCAGAATCGCGGAACTCAGTAGGAGCACCCAGTCAACCCGAGGAAACAGAGCAGTCAAGTAACCAACTCCGCCTGGGACTCAGCCAGCAAGGACCAGCCATTGCTACAAGTCAAATAGAGGCGACTTTCGAGGATCCAAGAAGTTGCAGGAAGAAGGTCGTGGAAATTGCTGGATGACATGGTATTGACGAGTTTCGTTTGGGTCAAGTCCTCTTGTGAACAAGCCCATTCCGAAGTTAGAGTCATGGCTGACTTTTCTTGACTTTTTGCTTGACTGTTCCCATGCTAACATGGGCCAGTGTAATAATAAATGTGTATGAATATCTCTTGGTTTATTGTATTTTTGAACCCTACATTCCCGTACACAAAATGTAGTTAAGCGCGTAAGCTGGATATACTATTATCGTTTGGAGCGTCAGTGCCCGCTTTTATGATATATCACACAGTTTAACACAATGAGCGCTTTGAAAAAGACTATGATACTGTACAGTTCCGTACGACAATGGCCAAAACCCCAGAAATAGAAGGGAATAGCGCCTCTTCATGGCCTGCTTATAACCCTAATATTACGCCATTAACTTACTGCCCACAAATAGCGCTTCGAATGCATCAACACGATGATCCAAAACATTGGTCACACAAAATAAATTCTTTTCAATTAATTAAGGTTTTTGGTTGAGATGAAAATTGAAAAATGGCAAAAAGGAGGGAAAATTCAAAAGGTGGAGTAGAGATGAGAAGTTAGTGTCCGAGTGGATCGAGGTCACGAAGCTCAAGTGGTAGAGCATCGGCGTATGTAGCCAAAGGTCGTGGGCTCGAATCCCGCACGTGACACTTACTTTTTTATCTCAATCAATACCTTTCATAAATATTAATTAATTGAAAAAAGGTAATTGGTCAATCGGACCACGAACTGTAATGGATTTAATAATTAAACTGAAGTATATCTTCACAAAAGCTCTCCGTGGTTATTTCATTTGTCGCCGAGAATCAAATAGATTACAGGACATTTGAAAAATGGCAAAAAGGAGGGAAAATTCAAAAGGTGGGGTTGAGATGGGAAGTTAGTGTCCGAGTGGATTGAAGTTACGATAGCTCAAGTGGTTAGAGCAGTGCCGTATTTAGCCGAAGGTCGTGTGTTCGAATCCCGCTTGTGACGCTGACTTTTTAAGTAAAGGTAAGTGAGATTTTTTGATAGAAGTTTAGGGTTGTTCGTTTTGAAATCCAAACTGTTTTAGAGAATTTGAGGAAATTGTTATTATTAAAACAAGTATCTTTTTAAATAAAATTCGACGGTAAAAGCGTTGAACGAGTTGATATTAGAAGTCTTGATGTAGAAAATTTGACGAAAATATCAACATAATAATAGAAAATAAAAACTGTAAAAATACTAAACAACTGAACATAATGAAAAATACTAAAAACATGCGTGTTAATGGAAAAAAAACTGAAGGAATCATTCTTGATGTCCCTGAAACCCTCGTCATTCCCGCTAAAGTTTAAAATAATCATTGAACTTTGTTTATACCTTTTTACAAAAAAAAAAACGAGGACAAAATGATTTACCCGAATTATCTATCATCTTGATAAAATTATGTAATCAGGAAGAACCTAACGATTAAAAGGGATCGATTTGGGGAGCAAAAGATAATCATATAAAGACGTTGATTTTTTCCGTTTAAATATTTGAATAAGTACATCAATTAATAGTGCAAAATTATAATTTATTTTCGTACTATTAGCAAGACCGGAACTACAGTTACACAACGTTTGCAGAAATTATCGGCAGCTGGCAGTTTAATTACAACTCATTAGATCACGTGTACGATATATGAAAAATTGACTTACTGTAATAGCAAGGTGAGACGTCACTTAGACCGGAAAGCAGAGTCGGGTAGGAACTGTCCCTGTAGCACTCTTCCTGTCCTTCAGGTGGTCTGGCGAAAGTCGTGTTAGGAAGCTCAAACCTATAAGTCTTTACTCCACGGACAATGACATCCCCTAAAACAAGTTTGTCATAAAATTCAAATAAATAAATTCTCCTACGAATAAAACCGGAAGGCCTGAAACACATTTAAATCTCTTTTCTCCGAACAGACTGTATCCTGCTCAACAACTCAGTTTAGTAGGCAACTCTGACTTCTATTTTATAATTTTTAATTAGATAAATAATTCAATCATAGTTCAATAAATATAAAGTTATGCAATGACTTAGGAATTTAACCAATTTTGCAATCAGATTGCAAATACTTTTTTTCTTTTGGTTTGAACATTTACCACTGTAGAAACAACTATAAGTAAATATAATGACTGCAATAAAAAAATGGACTCTAGGTTGCTAATGCATATAAGCACACACTTATTACTCGTTATCATTTAGACTGAGTTGACGGAGCCACTGGCGTTTTATTCCGCACTGAGGACTCTAAAAAAAGGCTGAGGAGAGGTGGTTTGCTAAGCCATAAGGATGATGTTGAGTGAAGAGTGTAATTAGTCATGTTGGGATTTTTTGGGATTTTTTTGAATATTGGGAATGTCATTGATGGTACATGTATTATATAACTGCCAAGTTTTCGACCTCTTTATTTAGCCTTCATCTGGGCTCTACAGTACAGCATCAAAACCTTTGGTATTTTATGACTAATTATACACAACAAAAGTTTGAAAACGATTTTTGGACAGGAAAGATTGGATTCAACATCGGGGAGTGCGGTGTCAGATAGTTAGGGCGTCCGAGTATTTGTCATGCTACCGGTCCTCGATTCGAATCCCAACCCGTGGCTTTTTATAATTGAGAATAATTACAAGCCGTGTGATTTGGGACATAGAAAGGATCGTTTCTAACACAACGGATGGTTTTGGACGGAAGGTCTACCTTTCACAAACAAAATCTGCTTTATATTAGTGAAGGAGATGGACTGATGGGTTCAGCTAAACATTTCAATATCCTTCCCGTCAAAACTCCTTGATGCTGCTTCATCCAACGAAACTATCCTTACAGACCTAAATATTTCTTTTTTTTCCAGATGCAGTACTCTCTCGTTAACGCAAGTTTCATAAATGCTTTTCAACCACCACCAAAAATTCTCAAATCCAGAAACTCCCATCCGGACAAATTCCCTCAAACCAGGGATCTCCTAACCAGCGACAGTGACACAAGTTGTCATAATGGATAGGTTTTTTTTTAGGAGGAAGTTGATAATGTGTTTGAGATCGGATAAAGAGAAGACTGGGAAAACGTTCATCTGGTTTGATCTGTTCCACTTCAGTCTGTATTTTGTGAACCAGGTAAGTTAGATGAACGTATTGTACTTTAAATTCACTAATTTCGTGGACCGCTTGACCAATTAATACATTACAATTAATTAAAGTTTTTAGTTGAGATGAAAAAAAGTTGATGGCACGAGCGGGATTCGAACCCACGATCTTCAAACCTCACCTTTTGAATTTTCCCTCCTTTTTGCCATTTTTCAAATGTCGTGTAATCGGATTGGATTCAAATGAAATAGCCACGGAGAGCTTTAGTGAAGTGTACTTCATTTTAATTCATTAAATTACACGACATTTGAAAAATGGCAAAAAGGAGGGAAAATACAAAAGGTGACGTTGAGATGGGAAGTTGGTGTGCGAGTGGATGTATTGTACTTTTTCTACTTGTCGTTCAAGATCCTTCGCCTCGCTGTATACACATCTGGTAATGAGTTGTTTGTTGTGGTATGTTTGGCAGTACATTGTAAGTTTTGTCCTCATATTTGAGGACAAGGAGAGGTTTTTCAGGTACATTAAGTTGAAAACACTAAATATTATTTCTATACAAGCAGGATTGAAGTCACGATAGGTCAAGTGGTTACAGCAGCGGCATGTTGAACCAAAGGTTCGAATCCCGTTCGTGACACTTGCTTTTTCATCTCGACAAAGACCTTAGATTGAAAGTATAACCTTCACATTGAGTGAACATTGAACAGGTTACAGTGTAAAGGAGTGTTGCCACTGGGCAATCTTTGTTAAACGAGATTCAAATGACTAATTCAACATATATGAATATATTTACTTAATACAATATTTGTAGTTGAAAATATCAAATAAATGTAATATATAAAAAATTATTAACATTACACAACTTATTCAGAACCTTTTCATGAATGAACCTTTGAAAATTCCATCAATTCTAGTATCATAATTTAAAAAAGTAATAATTTTATTCAAAAAGTAATGTCTATATTAGAGAATAAATTAAATATACTTTTTATTCAACACAGCTTCCTCTTGTAGAACTTATTTCTTAAATTTATTTACTTAACCTTGACATTCTGAGGCGAAAAACAAAATATGCAAATAGAAATGAAAAAGCGGTGTATCTTATTATCTGTTCATCAACCCCCATCAGACCTCAGAAAATATGAGAAAAGAGAAATGATACTTTTATGTTTTTGTTTATGAAATGCTCACCGGTGTAATACAAAGGGACGGCTCTGCATATGGTCTTTCTCAAATAGTATATGGTATCTTCTTTACGGATGTCCTGGTGGTACGAAACCCCTTCTGAAGAACCTTGGACGGAATCGCACGTCTCGTTCGGCCACACTTGCATCCCCGGGGCACCGTTGTACTTGTCGATTTTGAAAAACTCCCTCGGCCCGTTGTCCACGCCGATTTTGACAGTGACCCTGTCCTCGAAGCTTTTATATATCTGCGGAAATGTTTTTCTGTCATAATTAGCTTCAGTCTTAAACGTTCGGTTTATAAAAGATTTTAATATTCTCGTTACTGACGCTGACTATTTGCCAGACCTGTCTACCTTGTAATACATTTTTTAACGACTATGAATTAGTAAATTGATGCCTGATGTGATGGCAAGTTTCGTAACTGAGATTTTCGGTCGACAATTGCCTATGACTGTTTAATCGGTACTAGATTGCCCGAATAGAGGGTTATGTTTTATTTATGGTCATAATTGTTATAATGGGGCAATATGATTTTTTTATTTACTCAAGAATTTACGCTTACGAAATTTCAATATCGAATTGACGATTGTGATTAATTAACATTCAATGTCTTTAAAATCGAAATTTCTGCCTATTATTTCATCATAATTAGCCTGAATTTATTTATATATGCCTGATTTTCGAAAATAGAAGATATTAGTGGTTAATGGTCAAATGTTAAATTTATTAATAAGACGAAAGACGTGGAGTGCACTTTACGATTGCCAATGGTTTGATCTTGACCTTAACCTGCTTAACTTTCAGTAATAAGTACGGTGAAGCAACGTTGTCAACGCCCGGTTCTCCTTGCATTGAAATGGATCTTTCCAGGCGTTGTAATTTTTTCCCCCCAATTATATTATATATCTAGTCTAGTTTTAATTTTTTCTCAGAGCTTATAATATACCCAACATTCTTCAATTTAGTATGTATTAGGTTGGCAAATAGTGATTTTACATAAATGTAGGACAAGTTCATCGACAGGTTCTGTATTAGAAACTCTAGCCGAAATCCAAGTTGTTCGCTGGAATCTATGAATAATCAAAATTCCAGCCACTCGAGAAGCGCGTCGGAAATGACTCGGTAGAAACAGGTTGACTTATGTTAATCAATAATAACACAAACGTTTACCTGATTTAGAATTCCGACATTGTCTGTTGGCATAAAAGAAGGAAAGAGAGAGATCCCGAGACGAAGAACTGGATCCGTGAAGTTCCAGAAGTACTCGTCGACCGTTACCTTCGAAAACGGCTTCGAACCGGCCCTGTTGGTTATCATCTTCAGGCCTAGCTTCGTGATGAATGCCGCGTCCGATATGTAAGAAGATGCGCCCTGAAATCAAAAAATAAATTACACCTTTCAAAATTAATCGGTTCTCTTAGATTAAAGTCTTAAAAATCGAATTAGGAAAGACTGGTTGGAAAGGTTTAATCAATACACAACAGCATGTAATAAAGTCAGGTATGGAGTATGTGTATGCCGGTAGAACATAAAGGACAGATTTATACGACATAAGGTTGACAAGGGTACTTTTAGGAATTTGGCGGAAGATGTTTTCTATGATTAAGTCATCAATCATTAAAAATTTTACCTTAAAACTCCTAAAATCCTTCAAAACTACCCAAAAAATGACTTTTTTTTACGAGGGTTCTCAACAGCAGAGGTTATATCAACCCTCGGGGTGCCGGTGTTTTTGAAAAAAGCCCATTTGTGAGTATGTCGGGTTCGAATGTAGGGCCGCTGGATTCGAACCTGGGACCTTTACATTACAGTGATGAGCGCCTTGTCAACGCCTAAACTCTTGCGGCCACCGACGCCCCTATCATCATACTCATTGGAAACACTCTTACATCCGAATATTCCCCAAAACCAACACAATTCATTGACCTACTTCATATCGACCAATAAGTCTACTATCTATTTGGTAAAAAAAAATTATAAAAGCTCCTATTTAAAATAATTTGATCCTATATGATTAAAGGGTAGATAAAGGATTTAAAACACGTGGGCGAATTTTGATTTTGTCCACGTGTGTATCAATTAAAAGGAACTTAAACTGTTGATTATTACGGTCAATTAATGCCAAAGAGAAAAACGAAATATCTGTACACTATATGCAATCTAAATACTAGACCGTTTAGTAGCTGTGCTCAACTGTAAATGTAACATCGGGGGCATACCTACACGCTCTCTATTTGGAGCCAAGAAATGACACTCTTCGATTGAATGGGCCACATCGAGTAACCTTTGCCTACATACCGGACACAAATGTGGGCTAGCTTTAACTAATCTTATTTAGGGCCTATATATTTCTTAATATTTTACCTCAACGCTTTTACACTACGCATTCAAACTAATAAATACATTCAATCTTAAAATATACAAAAAACAAACATAAAACAGCTCTATTTCTTCCAAAAATGAAACTGGGGACCCAAACAGTCGCTGGTGATCTCAACTGCAAATCTCATATCGGGGGGCATTCCTACACGCTCTCTATATGGAGCCAAGGAATGACACTCTTCCACTGAATAGGCCACATCGAGCAACCTTTGCCTACACACCCGACACAAATTCGGGCTTGCTTAAACTAATCTTATTGAGGGTCAATATAGTACTTAATGTTTTACCATCAACGCTCTCACACCTACGTATTTAAACTAATAAATACATTCAATCTTAAAATATACAAAAAACAAACATAAAACAGCTCTATTTTTTCCAAAAATGAAACTGGGGACCCAGACAGTCGCTGTGATCCCAACTGCAAATCTCATATCGGGGGGCATTCCTACACGCTCTCTATACGGAGCCAAGGAATGACACCCTTCAATTTTGTAGTCCGCATCGATCACCTTTCTCTACATGCCGAGCACAAACGTAGGCTTTGGCCCTAACTAATCTAATTCAGGGTCGATGGGCACTCAATATTCCATCATTCACGCTAATAAATACTTTCGATATTAATATTACAAAAGGAAACAGAAAACGAGATATCTATCTGTACTATATGCAACAAAACAACCCTGTTCCATCCAAAAATCTGAACCTACATGCTGCCGCTCACAGAGGCACTTGCTGGTGGCCTCAACTAAAAATCTCATCTCGGATGGCATTCCTACACCGTCTCTATATGGAGCCAAGAAATGATATCTTCACATTCTGTAGAGCACATCGAGCAACTCAAATTATTTTTTTAATTCCACAAATTAGTAAGTTGTTTTGTTATTTTTCAATGTACTTAATTACATTTTTATCGTTTTTTACAACACACTTTTTACTGCAACTACAAAAAAATAATTGACGTTTTCAACATAGTTTTCACAGGAGGTGTAAAACCGCTTTTTCTACTAAGTTTTCTATGGAAATTAATTAGGTTTATTGCTGCTTAATTAAACTAGGTTAATTTTTACTATAATTATTTTACCAATAGAACTAGGTTTGGTACAATAATTGTATCCATCTTTGGATTGAGCTTATTCAATTCCGGAAGGAAAATCGCTTTTCTCAGCGCCGTGTAGCTGAGTGTGTTGTTGTTATTTTTAACAACGTCATTGTGGTATAGTTTTTCCCTGAAATTAAAAAAAAATTGAGCCAAATATTCATATTTCTTCAAGGTAAACAAAATATATAAACAATTCAATTTTACCTGAAAATGTAAGGGCCGATTTCTTGTACGATCAACTTGTCCGCCGAGCCGTTCATGAACTCCTCGGAGTTGGTGTAGTTGAACACGTAAGCGCTCAGGAGGACTTCGTCCGGCGGGTTCTGCCACCAGTCGTAAGCCGGGAGTCCTTTCATCATCCTCAACCTCTGCGAGACATTAGACAAAGATAAGAAATCGTTTCCAACAAGAATTTACTTAATTTTAAATGTACCTCACGTAATATCAGGTCGAAAGGTTTCCAGATTAACGACACCATACCAAGAGTTGTGAGAAAACTGCCAAGAATTAGAAAAAGAAGGTAACCTACAGAAAAATTGGTTCGGTTTAATTTACTGCCAAAACTCCTTTCAAACTTTACACATTAATTGTATGTATTTAAGTATATTTAAAAGGTTTTTTCGAATCAAAATTCAGGTTCGTAAAGTTAAGTCTCAGATAATTGACATAGAACTTGGTGGAAAAGTAGATCCAGAGATTCTAGTTTATCTTCTATAATCTAAATTTATTTTCTTTATCTTATCAATCACATGACACCCTTTTTTTAATACTATGTATATACAAGATAAATATACATTGAGAAAATAGTTTAGATAATTATGTTTAAATATAGTCAAATATGATAGATCTGTCAGACCATAAGGCAGTGGGCTAAGAAACTCGCCAGTGCTGGAACTCTCTTTTATTTAGTTGGGAGGGTTAAGATAGGTCAGGAAGCCACCTTGGTCTTAGTCGGCGTGGAAATATGCTTAGCCAGCAGTGGGCTAAGGTGGAGGGATAGTTTAGAATGGAAATTGAGGAAGCGTGTTCGGAAAAGATCTTTTACTTTGAAATGAAAAGATTGGATCAGATGGATGTTGTAGGATTTGATCTAAATCAGTCTGATGAAGTTTTGTAAGCGTCAGTTTGTTATGTATGCTTGTTAAGTGCTTTAAATCTTGTATGTGGATTCCATGTAAGTTTATGTAAGTAAAGCCCAAGGTAGCGACTTGGTTGGTTGTATTTCCTAGTTGTTTGTTCACGGGTGGGCAGGTCTAACCTTTGATCTAACTATTTGCTGGATTTTTTCTCCGTTCTACCTGATCCGCCACCTAATGCACCAGTCGGTAATGAGGTACAGATGTCGGATTGCTGTAGATATGTCAGCAGTGTAGATGGTGAAGAGGATTGGACCTAGGATACTTCCTTGTGGAACGCCAGCCGATCTCACTTTCAACCATCGACAACAAGGACTTAAGAATAAGAATGTAAGAATTATTATAACGTTTTAGCTTCTAAAGGAAGTCGGGGTGCCACGCTGGAACGCTTCCATGCCCGGACGGCTGTACTGTTTATTTGTTGTACTATTGTTTATTTTCCAAAGATACCGTACCGATTACTTTCAAGCAATGCTGAATAGTAGAATGAAGGGGTTGAATCCAAATTGCTGGTTAGGAATTAGGTTTCAGAGTCGAATATGAAAATTAGTCTCTTGAAGAGAAAACGTTCAATGATTTTGGTTAATATAGGAAGGGGGCTTATTGGTCTATAAAAGATGAGGCAGAGGAGAATATTTATGGTTTTGGTATCGTGGTTATTAACAATAGTTTCCACTCAAGGTCTCAGAGCGATCTCCGAAGCGTTCAGGACCAGTCCCTTGGCCAGTCTGTGCTGTGAGCTGGGTGTATTGCCTCCCGAACTACGGAGAGAGCAGCTCACCCTCAGTTACGCGGTCGGGAATCTTGCCAAGCCGTGGCATCCTCTAGCAAGGACGATTCTTGAGTGCCGGTACAGAGCCGTCTATGACATACTTCGCTCGGGACGCGACCCATCGGGATTCGCTTAGGCGAGGCCTTAGGGAGGTCTGGACTGGCTCTGGGGACCGTGCTTCGGCTGGGCGACCGACCGACACCTCCCTGGACCCTTCCTGCCGTCCTCGTCCGTGACGATCTGGCGTGCTTGCCCACACCTCTATAAGACTAAGTTCCTTGAACTTAGGAACAAGTACGCCGGTTTTGGTCTAGTCTTTACAGACGGGTCCAAGACTGGCGATGGTGTGGCCTGTGCCGTGTATAGCAAAGGAGTTGCCACCTTCTGGTCGCTGCCGCCCCTTTGCAGCGTATACACGGCAGAACTGTAGGCGATCTGGCACGCTCTCGAGGCGGTGCTGACCGAGGACGGATCTGCCTTCCACGTCTGCACCGACTCTCTGAACGCTGTTTAGGCCCTACGAGACGGGTTCTCTGTGGAAACTCTCGTCGTGCTGCTGATGGAAAAAATCGCCGAGTTGAAGCGCGAAAAACGGTGGTTGTTGTCTGGATCCTCGGACACGTCGGGCTGGAGGGTAATGAACGTGCGGACGAGGCGGCAAAGGCCGGGACATCCACCCTCAAGCGACCAGGCCCTCTGACGCCAAGCTAGCAGTAAAGACCATGATAAAAGAAAGATGGTCAGTAGGCCGAGTCGTCCGAGAGGCTTTGCGCGTCAAGAGCACGATTCGTAGATGGCGCCCCGAGAGCCTGAGCCGGAAACAAGGAATCGTCCTTACGCGATTAAGAATAGGCCATACACGGTTGACACACGGCCCCTTATGCAGAAAAAGGTAGCTCGATGTGTCCCACATACTGGAAACATGCCATGCCTTGGCACCCTACGGGGAGCGGGTAGGCATGCCATCCAATCTGAAAATGGTACTCGACCACTGCAGCGAGTTTCCGGGTCCCCTGTTCCGCTTTTTAGGGGAAATTGGGTTTTTTTATTGTATATAATATGTCTTATGTGTTATGTTTCTATACGTTTTGTCTGAGTGCATGTATTTATTAGCGTGAATGGCGAGGGGTGAGGGTGAAATATAACATCATCATCGCCCCTCGAACGTTGAGAGCGTATGAGTGTGTGTTCGGGGTCGATGGCGGAATATTTATAAAAGTACTCCATCGACCCCAATCTAGATTAGTTTGAGTACAGGTCGGTGGAGGAATATCAAGTATTCCACCGACCAAATGGAATGAGTGTATTGTATGTATGTATTTATGTGTATGAATGTATTTATTTGTATGAATGTAGTGTTTGAAAGTGTAAATAGAATATTGACTAGTTTGGGGCTTAAAATGACCTAGATGTCGGAAGCCCCAGTAAAAAAAAAATGTTTCCACTCTATGCTGGAATAGGTTATGCAAAATCTTACGTTGTAAGTTGTAGTGCAAACTATTGCTTTTTTAGGAAGAAAAATTTATATGATTTTGCGGGGGTAAAAAGATTCTAACCCGAGGGTTTGATTTCGGAAAGGCATAAAATTTGAGTAAGAAGAAAAGGTTTACTTTGCGTAAGGCGTCTACAGTGAAAAATATGGTAGTGGGTTCCGTCAGCAGTTGATTAGGTTTGATTAATAAACGAAATACTAATTAACTCAAAAACCTCTCACTTAGACGGTTGGTAATTTATTCATTTTAAGGCATGACCGTCTCACCCTGAACTTCTTGGTCGACCTGAAGCAGTTCCAGAGCAAAAAGACTTCCTTTCAGTCCCCACCTGGAAGTTTCCGGATTTTATCCGCTCGTAATCCCTCTCAAGGTGGAGTTTTATTATATTGCATTTGGTTTCAAGGAATTGTACTGTTGTCATATGAAAAACATGGAAAATTTTTATATGCCCAATCCTAACAGTTGATCATGTCCAACCATGACATCCAAGGAGAACGACAATTCCGACGGTGCACTTTTGTTTCTTACATTGACCCAAAGATTATTTTTTGTTTAAATTTGCATTAACAGGAACAGATTGTAATCGCACAATGTCTAGCCATGTAAGACTCGGCCTCCTTCCGTTGTGGGTCAAAACGTGCCCATTCCCAGTCTTCCGGCTTCCTAAGGGAATTCACAGACAGCGAATAAACTGATTCAAGTAAATTCATAATCTTCAAGTCGAGGGCGCCCTTGAAAAAAGTTAATGGAGGCTCGTAATCGCTATAGCACTACTGTTACACGCTCCATTCAACTGCTGTCACACTACTCTCCAATTAACGGTCCATTACCTCGTCTTTGTGAAAGCATAGAATGAAATCTATCTACAGACGTGTGTAATTCACGAGGGAAAACGAGAAAATCAACATGTTATGAATTTTTTCCGCTGTCCTTTGTTTTTTCAGAAAGAATCTTTTTCTGACCTTGCCAACCACCCTTGGCTCACTAACGTCATAGCCATATTAAGTGCACACTGTTTCGTCCTTAAGTAGCATTTTTTTCCATTTCAAAAAGCCAAAAGGAATGTTAAAAATCTATTGGAACTGTGTTTTTTCAAATTCTCGACAATCTTACAAATAAATTTCTGTATCGATTGTCCCTTTATTACAAGTGTTATAATCTACGTACAAGTGATACGACGGAGGGTGAAGGTATAATTGTGTTAGAGTAGACGAGAAGCTATCCAGTGATGGGGCGTATCCCGTTTCAACCACTGAACCGACATGACAATACGTTTCGACCCAGGAAGTTTATAAATAGAGAAAATGTTTCTACCCAGTAAAGTACTCATCGTAGTAAATACACTGGGGCAAAAAATTCCACAATCATTTTTTTCATTTTCTCGATAAAAGCAAATTCTGTTCTTTATTTGTCTCATTGATTTTGTCAATAAATATTGGTTTAAGTTGTAAAATTTAAATGGCAAATATCAATTAGAGGTAAACGCATTTAATCCTTAATCCAAAGGATGAAGGATTTTTCAATGTTTACTTTTTACGGAATTTAAAATGTTTATCCAGTCGCATTTGATTTCTGAAGCAATAAACTGTTTAGTTTTCATCTTTCTTTTCTTAACTTCAATTTTTAAACTTAGTGCTGAGGATGTGCGCGTGGTGTGGCACTTACGGACGTTCCATCAGGTATGCGGCTATTGCCATCGGAGTTCCCTACTGAACACTACGTGACGCGGTTAGACATTTTCGAAAAACTGGGTCCTACCATAGAAGGCTCGGTTCTGGACGTCCTAGGGTAACAGAATCACATGATCGTTTTTGACTTTGAAAATTTTGCGAAACAGGCACATTACTGTTGTTCAAGCGAGCCATCAGCTCCAGGATGTTCGAGGTGTCTAAATTGCTAAACGCACTGTTCGAATAAGATTAAATCAGTATGGACTGATGACTTTTTGCCCCGTAAAAGGACCAGAATTGACCAGAACACACAGCTCCACGGTTCGCATTTGCTCAAACACAGCGGACAATTGGTCTGCTGTACTTTTTACAGATGAGTGTAGATTTGCTCTACGATGTCCAGATAGTCGTGAAGAGTGTGGAGAAGGCGAAATGAAAGGTACAAAGCTTGTAATTTTTCCCAGAGTCAATCTTTTCAACGTAACTCAGTGATGGTGCGGGCGGGAATTTCAATGGAGAGTCGCACCGAGTTTGTTGTTGTTCTTGGAGGGTTTTGACTGCCACTTGCTATGTTAATAAAATTTTGGAACATCATGCTTTGCCTATCCTTTTTGAATTCAGCTACAATCTTATTCCAGTGCATGATAATGCCCGTCCATATGCCGCTCGCATAGTACAAACGTACCTTCAACAGCGTAACATCAGGGTCTTAGCCTGGCCATACTTGAACCCCATCAAACATTTATGGGATAACCTCAAAAGATGAATAACAGCACATCAATCACTTCCTGATGCGCTCCACGATCTTGAAAAGACTCTTCGTGAAGAATGGGCTAACCTCCAGCATAAAGACATTTCTTGACTGGTAGAAAGTATACCGAGGCGTCTTGGAGATGTAATTAAGGCAAGAGGAGGAAATACGCTATATTGAAATGCTAATTAAAAATCTAAAATCAAATTTTATCTTTCCTAGAATATGGACGTAAAGATCACCAAGACTATCGCACGGAAACTGGCAAATAACAGATGAAATCACTTAATGAGCACCTCGACATCGCTCGATTCATGGTATTTCAGATGCTTATTTACTTTGCGTTTGACCGGTCATGGGTATCAAGTTTCGTTTTGACACGCCGTTGCTCGAAAAAAACTCACCATTCTAAATTAGAAATGATCGCTCAATCTCTCTTAATCTGCTCTGAGAGTAGGTCGCCACTGCCTTTTCAATCATCGAGGAGGATTGCTGGAAGAGATCGGTAGGAAAGTAGTTGTACGTAGGACAAGAGTGTTTGGAGGTTTGGTTGAAATATTTTGTAGTTGAATTTTACAATTTCATTTAAAAAGGTAACATTTAGGTTGATATGGATGATGTAGTTAGAACATAGACTATGCTGTATGTGCATATTGGTTTCAGTGTTGTGTAGTGTGTAAGTATAGGCGAATTTAAATCTGTCGACTAGTAATCTTTTAAGTAATCGGAATCGTCGGTTCAGTTCTGTCCTTTTAAGTCGTGCATGGGTGTTCCAGGTGAGTCGTTTGTCTAGATACAGCCCTAATTCGTTTTCGGTAGGCAGGGGTAGAGGTTATAATAGATTGAAACAGTAATGGACGGAAGGGGTCGGAGTTAGAGGATAGAATGCAAGTGTCATCAGCGTATGCTCGGATAGTCGTTCCAAGATGGGAAGGGGTTTAAGCATTATGTATATACTGAGTACTGTAGCGAGCCGAAGATTACCCCGGAGGGCTTCCTCTCGGCCAGGTAGGTTTAAGGTGAGATGTATGTAGAGTAAGATGCCATTGAATTTCCAGATTAAATCCAGATAATAGACTAGGCCGAACGCCTTTTTGACATCGAGAAAGGCTACCGAGCAACATTTTATTTTATTTTACTGTTTATTTTTTTGCAAGAAATAAAAACATGCCTAAGTTTTTAAATATTATTTAATTAGTTTTAAAATATAAAGTTACCTTTGTTCTTTATTCAATTAATTATTCGTTTTGTGTAAGATCTTGGTTGAGATGAAAGAGAAAAGAATAATTAATTGAAAGAAGTAATTTAGTCAATTAGACGACTAAACATAAATGGATTAATATTTGTTCTTTATTTATTTAGAGATGCGGTCTGGTGTGATGTAGGTTTCAGAAAAACATTTTCTTTATCGTGCCAACGTTTCGATCTTTATGGAGATCGTCTTCAGAGCCTGGGATTTACAAACATTGTTTACATTTAACAAATACATTTAGGATGTGGAAAAGTGAATTTATACAATGCATAAAATATTTTTTATATTTAATCAAAATATTTCTACTCACTCAAAGTGTTTGTCTTCTGTGTAATTGTGCCATTCTTTCGTGTCGTATTGAGAGTGCCAGTGAGATTTTGCTGTTTTATGTATATATACGTTGGATTTTGAAGGGGTGGGGAAGGAAGTCGGTATAGAAAAGACATTTTTCTATAAGGCGTCGGCTTCTTTGAGCTGAAAAGAGCCGACGAAGGGAAACAATGTGTTGGTAATGGTTCGGCCAGATTATCCTTTCAGGATTATCTAGAAAGGGATAAATAGGAAAAGGAAAGCTAAATTGTTGGACAATTAGACTATGTGAAAAATATTTGATGTGTGGAATGTAATGTGATGATATAGGTATGTTATCTGTATTGAATTTGATTAATGATATTGGCGTAGCTGCGACTGAGTTTGCATGTATCTGTTCTGTAATTGATGCTGTGTTTACCTCGGTTGATATAAACCATGTCTAAGAAATTACGTTTATATTTGTTTTGTTCTGTATGTAATATTTTTGGATTTTTGAAGTCGTAATTACCACACATTTGTTCTTTATGTTTCTTTCGAAAAATTCGTTAAATGATTGTTTGGGTCAAAAGAAGTTCAGCGTCAATAGAATTCTTCTGGCAATAGAATTTTGAGAATCAACAGTTGAATCAATTAAGGCAGCCAAATTTCGATAGAACTAGCTAACATAGACTGACCAGGATGAACCTGATGAACAGAATCTACTACTAAGACAGATCGTACTGATAGACAGGGTGGGGATCAGATTCCATCTGTTCAACGTGGAGACATTGTCACTCTGAGACAACCATCACAACCAATTGCCCAGGATCAAATTGCTTGTTCTTCTAACTCTTACACAAGTATAAAAAATCTCATCATTCTTTGTTGATAATTAATAGTATGTCTGATCATGGCGAAATGGCAAAACGCAACTTATTGCCAAAACTAACGAGCATTGACGAACTGAATCTAATGAAAACGGTTAAACAGATGATTCAACAACTTGCAGATCTCAAGATACAATCTTAATGAGCACAGGTGGACAGCCAGAATGGTCAGAAATTTTCAAACTACTCANCGAAGTTGTAGATTGTTGAAAATTAATGGTTGGCATGTCTGAAGATGACTGAAAAAACAAGTGAGCATGAACCTGATGAACGGGATCAAATCACTGTTAATGGAGCATAGACGAACTGATGAAAAGGGTTAATCCTGTAAGATTTGTTGAATTGATCTAAAGCGATCACAGTCCTTCAGTTCAACACGTTTTCACCCACGCGGAGAACAACCAGTACAGCCAACTATAATACAAAAATGATTGCTTAGTACATCGGAATGATTGCTCCGAGGATAGCGAAGTACGGAAAAGGGGCAGACAAAATGACCTCACGGACTTCAACCCAATATTTCAAGATTATATGTAATTGATTATTGGTTCATCCTGTAGTCTGTTTTCTGGGTCGTTTCGTCTTCTGTAAGCACATAAAAACATTTTGCGTTTCCCTCTTTTCATGTCATTTTTCGTCGTCTATCATTACCCACAATTTGTGGTCTAATGAGCGTTTCCTTCCAAAGAGCAATTGCTTGTGGCGAACGCCGTTGCGGTAAAACGGAAAGCGTGCTTCACCAGGTAGGGAAGTGTGATGTAACGATCTGATTAGATGCCACCGAACGGAGTCGAGCAGCTGACCGGGCCGGGAACGAACCGGGTCAAGGCTCACGAGGAAGCCGTTCTCCCCTCTTCAGACAGCGCGATGCACTTGGCATCCGACACATTTTCCCCATTTCAATATTGACCATTTTTTGACCATATTGTTTCGATATTGAGGTCAGGATACAACGTTGGACTTAATTAAAGCATAATACAATACTTAAAAAAATTTGCGACCTGATATGCCAGAGTAGGCTTAATGCAAAAAATTTGAAAATTTTCCCTTAATTTTGTACTGCACGGTGAAAAAAAATTAATTTAACTTTTATTAGACATTTTTCACCTAATGACAAAATTCTAGAGTGTACATTAGTTAATTTATTTATTATTGAGTAAGGTGTTGCTCAGAAACCAACCAGTCTGAAGGACACCTAACAATGCAAAAAAAACTATTTGACAAAATTGTAACTCTTTCAGTCTGATTTTGTATGTATATATTCTCCATTGACTCAACGTTTTGCCTTTAAATGATGTTCTTTTTCCCCGAGTGATTTAATGAATCCTTACAAGGATATTGCCTGATATCCTCCATGAATTTCCACATCAAAAGCCATACAAAAAGAAAATAGGCATCGTTAAAATTGCAGCTGCTTACAATTGCTAAGTGACGACAGAAAAAAACAGACCTAACGACGAAGTCATTTAGTCGGGTAATTGACCTGTTATAAAATCTTCTTAAACGTCGCAGAGTTCACATTCTGGAAAAGCGGGTACAATAATTTTTCTCGCAAGTTTAAAAAAATATTATGATAAATAATAACCCATTATATTTAGTGGTCTATTGACCAAATTACTTCTTTCAATTAATTGACTTTTTTACTTAAGGTTTTGGTGGAAATGAAAAAGCTAGTGCCACGAGCGGGATTCGAACCTACGACCTTCGGCTAAATACGCCGCTGCTTTATCACTTGAGTGGGACATCTAGTGGATGGCGTATAAAAATACAAACAGGCCTTTTAGGACTAAATGAAATAAAACGTAAGAGAAAATTCTCTTAAAAGCCTAAAAAGGATAAAAGTAAAATATAGCTACAACAATCTAACGAAATGAAATGAAAATAAATTTTGAAAAACCACAAAAAAATAGAGAGGCCTTATTATGGCATACCCATGGATCCTAAATGGACCATAGGGTGGGGGCAGTAAAAGGTCCTAATTTTGATCTAAAGAAACCTTCAGACCTCTCTATCAACTTTCCATGCTGAGTTACACGCGATAGAACACTGTCCACATGAAATATTAAAAAATATCATTAATAGGTGGGAAAATATGACTCTTGTCGGGTAGCCTAATATCTCTGAATGCCTGACATATCCCCAACTCCTGTAAAAAGTCGTGTAACTGATGAGGGCGTCAGGACACGAGGGATAAAAGGTAATACTAGCAGGCTGATAAAGGAGCATCGCTCAAACTTATTTATAATAAATGATCCACACGCATTATAAATCATCAACTCTCACACCCTGGAGACCAGAATAGCAAATTGGCCATAAAGCAACCAAACAATAACAAAGAGCAAAGTCGACCTGAATAAATGGGTGAAGCATGAAATTGGCGCATAAAAGAATAAAAAATTCGATTTCTCAACCAGGAAAACAAAATCAACCTCTCCTCAACAGGAAAGAATTAAGGCAATGGTATTCCTAAATACATTGCCTTACTAAAAAAAATGAGAAAACAGACAGAAAGCCGCTGAAACAGCAAATAATCTAATGTCTCTTCCTAACGTCCACATAAATTAGTGAAAAGGAATCCTGGAAAATGGTCAACTACCTTAAAAGTAGTTACAATTAATTAAGGTTTCTAGTTGAGATAAATTAATTGTAATATATTAATTGGTCAAGCGGACCACGAAATTAGTGAACTTAAAAGTGCACTTTGGGTATGGAAATAAAAGTAGGGTCATTTTCTGTACAGAGCTATTACGTCTCATTGACAGTGGAAGAAAAGGAGGCTATAGTTACCAATGACACCAGGGGAAAAAATATATTTTAACGTAAAAATGAACAATGGAAGGTCAATTTTTACAAATTAACCCAGGAATTACAATTACCTTTGTGCTTAATTAGTGTTTAATTGGCTTTTCCCTTTTCTCTCGGATATTGTCTTTTGCATAATATTCACATTTTCGATTATAATGTACAAGAGATTGTTACCCGTGCTGGGCAAGGAGCTGCTACACCGCTGACAGGACCTGAACCCTTCTCTGGCACTCACACTATTAACGAGTATCTGAGACAGAAGGAACTACGGAATTCACTCATTGGACACATACAATCCAAGAATCTTCTAACCAATTTTGGAAGAAAAGAAATTATAGAATGTGTCAAGGGAAGCAGGAATAATCTGCGAATCCTAATAGGATTCCTAAAAGGACAATGAAAGTTAAATGGATTTAAAGTTAAATTTAAAGAAGATTGGAATAATTCAAGATGGCACGTGCAGATTCTGCAAAGAGGCAGAAGAGACACAAACCTACTAATAAACTGCGGAGCTACACTATCCCACAGGAGAAAATGTTTTGGGATTTATAAGGTGACATTGGAAGAGCTTTAACCACTGAAGCCTATTAATCAAGACAATTAATTAAGGTTTTTAGCTGACATGAAAAAAAGTTAATGGCACGAGCGGGATTCGAACCCACGACCTTCGGCTAGATACGCCGCTGCTCTACCACTTGAGCTATCGTGACCTCGATCTACTCGGACATCAACTTCCCATCTCAACCCCACCTTATGAGTTTTCCCTTCTTTTGCCATTTTTCAATTGGTCAAGCGGACCACGAAATTAGTGAATCTATTAATCAAGTTTCTTGATGAAATAGGACTCACCGATGTGCTTTAGGCAGAGTACGGGTTATACAATAGCTCTTGAAGGGCGCAGTATACTATACCCTGAAAAATTACATCTACATCTACTTGTGCTAAAACAACTTCTGAATCTCACTCGATTTTCGTTCGTAACCACAAAATACGATACCTATTTGCTATTTATTACATGGGAAACCTTTTCTTTCAGTGACACCAAGTTGAAGGACGATCAAAAGCCAAGCGTGCCAATTTTAAAAAACAATTGAAGTGCAATTTTAAAAATTATGAGAACTAATTAATAACAATTGATTCATTGATCTAAGGACGTGAATTGGAAAAAAAAATTTGAGATGTTCTAGCATACTAATAAAGAGTAAGTCGCAAGAAAAGTACGGCTTTTACAGGCACGGTTAATTATTTGAATTAACATGTAAACAAAGGAGATTAGACAAATAAAAATAAAAAGAGAATCGGTTTGAGAATTTTCACCACGTCCAGTCTTTCTTCAGTTCGCCAAGGTCCCGGATTTGTATTCCATTGAGAAACCATCGACGGATCTACCGAATTTGGCATTCCTACAAAGACAATATATATTTATGCGGCCTACGCGTTTATTTAACCGGTTCCACACATTTCCTGGATTGTCAGGGAAAAGAGATATAAATTGGACCGCATCGGGGAGAAAATTAATTAACGTTAGAGTTAATTACGGGACAACTTGAACTGGGTACAAACACGGTCTGCAGGATAATCTATTTAGTATAAATTGGTTCAATGCTATAAAAAATTTAATTTTGCTTTGAGTAAAAGTGAGCTAAAAATAATATATGGAAATTTTTTACAGCCAGATATAATAGAAAAACAGGTTCATTGCACTTAGTCGTCTTTCAAATACCCTTGAGCTATATTAATATGACTCTGGAAACCGGTATAGCGGTACTCGAATACAGATTTAATGTAATACCGTCCATTATAAAGTTCACACAAAAAGCTTTATTTTCTGGAATAAAACTAAAATTTAAACGATATAGAAAAATAAGTAACTTATAATTTCAAAGATACAGCTACAATTATACACAATTGCATTTTTTTAAGCCTGTGTATAAATCTATCTAAATAATTATAATTTAAAATAAAAGCATTCCTGTTAAACTGAAATGTTTCAGTAGTTAAATATTTGAACGTTCACGCGTTGAGTCGCTCTGTTTACTTTTCATAACCCAACTTAGCATTTGTTATGTAATTCCAGAAATAAAAATGAAAATTGTATATTTTTACTTCTGTGAATATTACAAAACCTTAGATTTTCACTTTCTGCTCAGATCCGTCTTAGAAATAGCCAAGTGTAGGTATTTTAAAAACCTATTAAGGGTTTAACTTCAATTTAAGAAGACGGGTCAAAGATTAACGTTATTTTTCCATTTATGTTTTTAGTGGTCAATTGACCAAGTTACTTCTTTCAATAAATTATTCATTTTAATTAAGGTTTTGGTTGAGATAAAAAAAGGCAGTGTCATGAGCGGGATTCGAACTCACAACCTTCTGCTAAATAAAATGAATCCGAGAGGATCGAAGTCACGATAGCTCAAGTGGTAGAGCAGCGGCGTATTAAGCCGAAGGTCGTGGGTTCGAATCCCGCTCGTGACACCGACTTTTTTATCTCAACCAAAACCTTACATAAAAAGAATAATTAATTGAAAGAAGCAACTTGGTAACAAAAAACATAAATGGATTAATATTTAATAAGTAAAAGAAGCATCACTTCACTAAACAGCTCCCCGTGGACACTTCATAAGTCGCTGAAAATCGAATCCTGATTACACTACATTTGAAAATGGCAAAAAGAGAGAAAATTCGAACAGTTGTAGGTTCAGATGGAGAATTGGTGTCCGAATGGATCGAAGTCACGAAAGCTCAAGTGGTAGAGCAGCGGCGTATTGAGCCGAAGGTCGTGGGTTCGATTCCCGCTCGTCACAATGACTTTTTTATCTTAACCAAAACCTTACATAAAAAGAAATATCGTTATTGGTCAAACCGCTCGGCAAATTTAAAATGTCGTTAACCTTTTTTTTAAAAAAAAAAGATAAATATAATCGTTAGATCGACTTTCCTGAATCCACGAGAAAAATCTATTTTTTTGCCATTCTCGATAAGATTACCATGAAGACTTCTTATTAAACTGTTAGATTACCAACCACTTTTTTGCTCACTAATAATCTGTTTCTTTGTATAGACAGGGCAAAAAAAAATCAATTGTTATCTGCTGGGGGCGTTGGTGGCCTCAACGGTTTTGGCGTTAACACGGCGCTCATCACTGTAAGGTAAAGGTCCCGGGTTCGAATCTAGCGGCCCTGCATTCGAACCCAACATACTTACAAATGTTTTTTTTTTTTTTTTCAAAAACACCGGCACCCCGAGGATTGATATAACCTCTGCTGTTGCAAACCCTCGTTAAAAAAAATTGCTATCTGCTAAGCTTTTGATCAATTTTAAGGTCATCATCAGAATAAACCAATTTTTAAGGTGTCTACAAGCTGAAATAATAAATTTTTAGTAGATGGTTTCAAGTTTCTTGAAAGACCGTCTTAATCCCAAAATTGACAGTCGTTGGTGATTATTTGACATGATAACTTAATTAAAAATTTAATTATGTCAATTCGTAGACATCTTTAAGGTCGTGTAGCCGTGATGATGAGCTTCAAATAAGTAGAAAACTTGTCGGATATTAAAATTTGTTTTCTCCGTCCAGACCATTCCGAGATCCGGTCACCCATGAAGGCTCCTTTCCCAATGGTAACTTTGAAAAAAATACACTTAAATATATCATTCTATTTATTTATATAAGTAGAAAAATATTTTAAATTTGTAGTGCATACACATCAATTATTTTAATAATTTATACTTTTTATTTAAGGGCTTGGTTGAGATGAAAAATTAGTGTCACGATCGGGAAGCAAGACCTTATATAAAAAGTATAATTCATTACACTAATTAATATGGTCAATTATAACTTAAGCATATATGGAATAAGGCACATTAATATTAAAAAAATGCTTATAAGAAAAAGATAAAAACTAATTAAGGCATATAATAAAATGTACTCTTAATAATTTGATTTTTTAATTTATTAAGATTTTTCGCAAATTAGGCTACTAGAATTTTAAATTTTTTTGTAGTTTTGTTAGAAAAATATGCTGATTCATGCATCACCTACATGATGAGAACGATGAATATGATTTTTTGTTCTATTTCTCTAAAATGACTTAAAATGATAATCTCAACACGACAAGCAAGAATGGCACTATTACACAGAAGACAAACACTTTGAGCCCTGAAGATGATCTCAATAAAGATCGAAACGTTGGCACGATAAAAAAAAAATGTTTTTCTGAAACCTACATCACACCACACCGCATCTCATGATTTCTAAATAATTATCAATTAACGGTCACTAATCACCACACAATAATCTATAAGGGTAATTAGTTTTTAAGATTTTTTTATCATAAATATTCAGCCGATAAAATTTTTTCTCTGGACTGCTGAAGATAAAAGGATGAGTATAATGAACCGACAGGCAAATTGCAAAAAAAAGTAAATTCGAATTTGGAGAAACTGAATGCCAAATTTGGAACGAAACCTTGCTCCACTTTTTTCACTCTACTTAACTCATCAACATTTTTAGTAATACTACTTTATAATTTTTTTAAATGATTTTGTAAGGTGCTCTTATCCACCAATGTGAAAAATTCATAATAATCCAACAAATGAAATCAATCGATTTTAAATATTTTATTTACACCAGAGGGGAAAATATTTTGCAAGGTTTTCATGTATTGAGGTCTTAGAGGACTAAACGCCTTTCGGTGCCTCATCATCATCATCAGTCGTGGAATTGATAGGCCGACCAGATTGTCACGCCGATCAATGGGCAGAGTTCTAATTTCACAAAAGCATATATGATTATGTCAAAATGAAATTTGTTTTCTATACTTTAGACAGCAACTTGTTCAGAAACACATCGCATTTTTTGAGGCTATAATTGTTAAACATTGTGCTGTTCACAACTCACTCACCAAAGTCTAAAAAAAGAGGAAACTGTATTGGCTCTGATTGTACATTGGTCACTGAAGACTACTCGCGGATCCCTAATAACTATGGGACCACCGTATTATGTGAGAAGGTTTTTGAGATTTAAACATAATTGTAATTTTTATAAATTTGTAGGTGACTAGTGAGAAATTTATCATAGATTAATGCGCTTTTAATGCCTGCTGAGTCTGATATAGTTTCGGTTCGTCTGTGAGTATTTAGCACTCAAGCAAAAAAGATTGCGGAACCCGTGTCTCTGGCGCGTAACCTGTGCTTCCTTGAAAAACGGTTCTGAGATATAAAAGTAGCGAACGTAGGCGGATCAGGGTTCATCAACTCGCACGCCTCAGCAAGAGCTCTCACAATTGATCTCATCTTGGATGTACCAACTGACCAAGATGAAACTACTTCACCTACTTCTACTTATTCACCGATCAGAACACCACAACAATTCTAACACTCTCAAACCTAATACGATTCGTACAATACACAGATCACAGAAGCTAATCAAATTTTCCTGTCCTTAACGCTACAGCTAGTTGAAAATCAACGGTTGGCAAACTCGACTGACTATAAGACTAGAGTGAACCTGAGTAACAGGATCTAATGGTTCACCACCTACAGGCCTCACGTTAGGTCAAACAATTTCTTACAAATTTAATTACCTTAACCCTAATGAAATGGGTACAAAACAAAGATTACAGAGTCTTTAACCATTAGTCGTTCAATGAAATTGTATTCCACGACAGGGGCATGCGAAAGCGATCATTACAAAATGAGCTAACATCAGAACAAGTAAATCTAGAAGGTTTTAGGACATCATCATTCTTCAATCGACGGGTTTACTTTTGCAATTCATGTCGAAAGACGTGGTTGTAAAAATCCTTCAATCTGATGATGAGCTAAGGGCTCGAAATCCGGATCGTTGGAAAACAACTTACTGTGAGTAGGGACTATCTTTACAAAAAAGGATTGACCAAGTCCTTAGAAATGATAAATGATGGAGTGAGTGTGGTGTTCAATCCTTTTTAAAAAGATAGTTCCTCCTCTCAGTAAGTTGTTTTGCAACGATCCGGATTGCGAGCCTTTTAGCTCATCATCAGGTTGAAGGACTTCCACAACCACGTCTCTCGACATGAATTGCCAAAGTGAACCCGCTGATACCTCCGCCAACGCGACGTTCCCCCACAAATGAATCAGTAGGTTTCCGTTGTTTGCCATACATTGGCGAATTATCGGAAAAAGTTAGTAAAATTTTTAAACAAGAAGGTTTTAGAATAGCTTTTAGAAGTACGGGTTCACTTAAAAACATCCTCTCAAAACCTAAAGACAAAGTAGACAACTTGGCAAAAAGCGGGGTTTACCAACTCAATTGTAATGATTGTGATAATAAATATATAGGACAAAGCGGTAGAGAAATAAAAACAAGAGTAAAAGAACACTTGCCTAAATCGAGCAAATTTTCGGAATTTAAGGACCATCTAAAAGAAACAAAACATAATTTCAATTCAAATCTAAATACAAGAGTGTTACATAGTTTCAACAAAGGGAAAGAATTAGATTGGTTTGAGAAATTTGAAATTAAAAAATGTAAAATTGAACATGGTGATAAATGCATTAATAATATAACAGATTTTGATCTACCTCCCATTTTAAATATGTACATAAATAATATCAAACATCCAAATAATTAAACTAATTATTTTAATTGTTATTATTTTTATAGTAATTTAATAATATTAAGTATTTACTAGTATAATATTTATTTGTGTTATAATTTCCGCGTTTCGCACGTTCAAATTGAGCGCCATTAAAAAAATCAGCTGCTAATTGGAACGTCGCGTTGGCGGAGGTATCAGCGGGTTCACTTTGGCAATTCATGTCGAGAGACGTGGTTGTAGAAGTCCTTCAACCTGATGATGAGCTAAAAGGCTCGAAATCCGGATCGTTGCAAAACAACTTACTGTGAGTAGGAACTATCTTTTTAAAAAGTATTGACCAAGTCCTTTGTTGGTACGAAAGCCTATGAAGGAATAGATTACTCCAGGGGGAGAAAAATCGAAGGGTTGTGGGGTAAAAAGGGAAACCTTAACTAAATTTGGAGATCGGATAAAAAGCCTTAAGGTTATTGAAAATTTCGCAGCACGACAATAATGTTAGGTCATAATCAGGCTGTCTCATTTTAACCCTAAAATGTCCTTTTGGCAAAAGCTTGTTTTTAATTAAAGGTTCATGTCAGTCTGAAAGTAAAGTGCTGAACCAACCAAAACCAGGGACCTTAGGCGGACCAGTTTATCAAGTAGCAGACTCCACGAGAGATCGTAAGTATTGTCTTTTTTTTAGTTTTCATCACTGTGTCCGACCAAAGAAATCGGTGTTGATGATCAAGGTCTAGTGATCAAGCATAGCCTTTTCCTAGCTATTGCAGGGCTGTTATATAAGATATGTTTAGTTCTCCTCTAGATCTGTTATGTACCTGTTAGTAGTCACGTTTTTAGGCGGTACATTGCTTGGATTCTTTGCTTGCTTCATTTTTACCATGATTTCTAAGTACTTGTGTATTCCTTAGTAATTCAAGCTTCTTATCTTTTTTTGCTGTGTGCTTTCTAAGATTCGCTGTTTACCTAGGATGTCTGCTGGCCATCTGACTCCGAAATACTCTCACGACTTAGAACCCAGACTTATTATTTCTAGATTAAAATTTTAATATTTTAGAAGTTTTACACTTTTGAGTTAATCTCGTAGGCGTAGAAAGCCTTTAAAGTTTCCTCAGTCGCTGATGTAGTTATTATTGTTGCACATTTATTGCAAATTGTTTGTTATTTTATGTGCATATGTTTGAATGGCTAACAGTTCGTTTTGAAAAACGGTTGTGGTTGAATTGAGAGCCATGTGGAGGTTGCAATTAAACCATTTTATGCCTCGTACCATGAACTTTTAACCATCTATAATATCTCAATTATAATAAGATCTGTTGAATGTAAAATATTTATCGCGTATCAATGGTTAGTTAGCCTGAAGGTGGTACAACGATGAGATGCGGATGACATACAAAACCAGCGAACCTAGGGGGACCAGATTGATCGAAAACGACCAAACGTATATAAAACCAATTTTTCTTATATTTCCTTAGAAAACTGTTCAAATCGACTATTTTGGCTAAATAAAGCTGAGTATTATTTATTTAAGTGGTTAAAAAAGGCTTGTAGGATGACGTCCATATATTGATAAAGATAAGTCTTTCTTATTAATTTTTATGTGAAAAGACCTAAGCAGCTATGAAGATGTTAATGAATGATATCTTTCTTCTAACTTTCCAGACCTTGCCTGAGAGAACTCTTTTTAGGGTCAGGGCTTAGAGGATGTAGGTAAAAAGCCATTTTTATAATTTGAAAAAGTTATTATTTCAACGTATCCTTTTTTTTATATGCTTTAAAAAATTAGTACCAGGTCATTCCATTTATCCGTTTCCAAACAATGGCGATGTCATGTGTCGTGTAAGTGATAACGACATCCCAAATAGGCAGATGTGAATAGATTTGTTTGAAGAAATTCACGGTCCCTCCACATCGAGATGACCCCGACGTGTACGGTGTAGATATCCTTATCCCATCACTTGAAGCAATTAAAAATAACAATTGACAATAAAAACAGTCTTAGAAGAGGTAGCCAAGGTTGTTTAAAACAAGTTTTGACAAAATAAGAACCAAATAATGAATCGATTACTACAATGAAATAACGCTGCCCAAATTGGGCTTTGTTTTTAGAATTTTTTTGACAAAAGCAAAGTAAGTTGATGAGAACTTACTGACAAATAATCTTCTGCATATGGTAATCACTATAGGTCCTCAAAAGTAAACAATTTATCTGTTAAGGTATATATGGTAATGCTTCTATCCGAAAATCTTTTAAAGATCATATCTTTATTTGGTCTATTCTTACTTAATGACGAATGCTGTCAGACCCAGTAAATAGATCAGTTCAAAATACTCGTTTTTTATTTATATTTATTTTTTACGAAGGAGTACCATTTAATTATTGAAATCTGCTTCAGACTGAGGCAGATATTAAACTAATAGAGACCGGATTCCCAGAAAAGGGCATTCACGTTCCCAGTATATTATTTACACTGCTGACTTTCCTGTAGGTCTCAACATTTCGAAGATAACACCACGATTTTGACGTTGCAAATCTTATCGAAACAACCTCCAACATCCAAGAAAACGTGAGTTGAGTCCAAGGCTGAATGAGGAAAAATGCACAAAGACTTTCAGTAAACAGTCTTGCTCTCTACTGTACATCAACAAAAAACTCAAGATAGGACTATAACTGAGCAGTTGATTCCGCCCACAATTCTTGCCATAAGTCATCAACATCTACGAAGATTTTTGGACCGAAATTTGTTTTGACCATCAAAAATCAACTAACTCGTAATAGGCTACACCAAGGCCATTTTAGATATTCGAAGTGGAACTGACTGTTCAATATCCAGCGGCTCCACTCCGTCCATCCAAAAGTCCTTGAACAAATTTGCAAAGCAACTTACTATGTCACTAACCTCAATGTCCACAACTTCACTTTTTCTTGTGTCAAGAAACTGATTCGTTCCTGCTTCCAACAATTCCACTCAAAGCACTTTATTCATCCTAACACTTCGCTGATTTCCATAGTGTCCGATCTGTGCTAATAGATATCCTGTAAGATATTTTCTTCATGAAGTACAGAATTCTTAGAAGCATATAAGTCTATATTGCACAGGAATGCCTTTCGTATATACCATTGCTTTTTCCCATCTATTTTAGGGCGTAACAAATGCTTGGTTGTGCCTGACTCTTCTAGACATATCTACATTGGTCATCTTTTAATACTCCTATTTTGCTTAAGTTGTATCTTTTTGGGGTACATCCCGTACCTGTTAGTTCTTTTCAGTTGAAAAGGATTTCTTCTTTCTCCATTTTCGTTCAAAAGCTTGTTTTGACGTTTGTTATGGCCTAATTTTCTCTCCCAGTATTTGTTGTGTCTTTTAATTACCCAATATTCCAGCCATGTTTTATGTAGCAATGGTTTAAGCCATACAATTGAATTGGGGTTATGCGTTTCCAAAGAAAGATTTTAGGTTGTATGTTTGCTGTCTCGTTGCCCGACAATGATGAACAAAGTCATGAACCCATCAAACATGAAGATATTGGTAGACTCCCCTATTTTAAGAATATTTTGGTAGATACAGATGTTTTGAATTTGTCTCTTGGAGAGCCTTTAGAGCTGTCTGCCTGACAGATAGTACTATTATTTCATCCTTGAAAACTTTGTTATTTACTTCATGTGCACATGATTGTGGTGAAATCAAGAGGTATATAGAATTCATTGGGTGGGTAGCAATTCGACTTTGACGAAGGTTGTGGTGGAACCAAGAGGTATGTAGTACTCATTGGGTGGCTAGCAATTCGGCTTTGACGATGGTATGTAATGGCCAAGGGGTATGTAATATATATATATATATTATGCAGGGTGGGCGACCAAGGGGTTAAATGCCTGGGTAGATTCGTACACCATCCCTAAAAGGTCCGGGATTTGGTCGGCTCACGTGTCCTGCATAAACCTCTTGGACTAAACCCCAAGATTTTGGACCATTTTATATCGGGGAGTGATTTGGTGATGTCCTCTCCTTCAAAGATTTCAAATCTAGACCTAGCATACCTATCACATTCTGCGAGGTAGTGCCTTGCCGTTCCTTCTTTTATTTCGCAGAAGCGGCAAAAGGTATCTGGCAGGATGCCCTTTACGAAGAGGTGTCTTCTCAGTGGGCAGTGGCCCGTCAGAATACCTATCAGCCTCCTAATTCCCTTCCTTGAGATAGAGAAAAGCCATTTTGTTTCTGCTGGTTTGATCGCCTTAACAAACTCTTGTGATGGCCTGTGTCCGGGGGATAAGTTCCACTCCCTAAGGAATTGTTTCATGCCCCAGTTATTAACACTCTCTTTTGCTATGCTCATAGAGTGAGGTAATACCGATTGTGGGCCGACAAATGCAGTATTAGAACCTTCTTTGGCTAGGCCATCCGCCTTGTCATTGCCATGGTGTCCTTTATATCCTGGTATCCAAATAAGGGTCACCTTATTCTCAAACCTGAAAGAGATCATATTGATAAGATCTATAGTTTCCTCCACCAGTCGCGAGGTTGACAAATCTTTTTGTAATGCCCTAAGACTAGCCTGACTGTCAGAAAAGATTTTAATATCTTTTCCTTTAATTTTATTTTCCATAAGTGTTCTACAACACACACTGATGGCCCAGATTTCCGCCTGAAAAACGGAGGTGTTATTGCCAAGAGGGGAGGAGATGCTGATTCCTAATTTTGGTATGTAAATTCCTGCACCACCCCCTCTTTCTTTGATAAGTGATCCATCTGTGTAGCAGTCTATGTTGCAATGGTCATCATCCAGACTATAATTATAATCACAAGGGGGTGATTACCTGAAAGTGCTTTTTCCCCGAAGGGGTTTTAATCTTTTTATCACTAACGCTTAATAATTGACCGTTAACTTTATTCAATAGTTGTGAGATTTTCGAGTGACCTATGTTATTGCACTTATGATTCCAGCTGCCCTCGCGAATTATCCTGTAGCAGCTGATTAGTGCTCTGACCTTAAACTCAATGTGAGGGGGATTGATATTATTAGGGGTAGCAATTCGGCTTTGATGATGGTTGTGGTGCTGCCAAAAAGGTATGTAGTACTCATTGAGTGGCTAGCAATTCGGCTTTGACGATGGTTGTGGTGATGCCAAGAGTTGTGTAGTACTCATTAGGTGGTTAGCTATTCGACTTTATAGATGATTAGGATGGGGCCAATGCCCATGTAGTGCTCATAGTTGTCTCTTTATGCCCATACTCTTACCATTTCCCATCTGCCATATATGTACCATAGAAAAGCTCCAGGATGTTTTCTTTTGTTTTATCTTTCTATTTTGCCCTCTTTTCAATTGAATGATTCTAAAAAAATATTTTTTCTTTGACAAGGCAGAGAGAGTTTTATGTCTAGTATATCTAGCAGTAATATGCCTAGTATTTTGACTATCGAATTTAACAATTTTGTATGTTCTGTGTTTTCTTTCGTTTGCCCGATGACTTCTCAATTTCTCAATCGTTACAATCCTTTTATGCCATGCTGTCCTGTGGATTTGTGTAGTAGTTCTTTTGTTGTTCTATTTGTGGCAAAACTATGTAACTAATATGCCAAATAACATTATGTGATCATGGGTCAGACAATCAGATGTTAGGACCATAAGGTCATGGTGAATAGACCTTATCCCTTAATACCTCATATTGAGTGCCAACTTTGACCGTAGTACTGGCACCTTTAGACTGTGAGGAAAACTTTTATTCGCACATCTTTGTAATATGTAATTTGATATGTACAAGTTACAAATCAATTATTTTAAAAAGAAAATATGTATGAATCCAACTAATTTCCAGGTTTAACGCGAGTGACATGTTTTTATCGTGGTTCCTTAAGGGTATTGCGGATAAATCATGATCTTTGTCAAACAGGTTTTTGCTGACCTTGTCAATTTTTAAATGCATGATCTACATTTGGGCTTTACTCGATTTGTCTGTTTTTCAGCTTTACGCATTACCAGTTGCTCAGAAAATATTTTACTGGAAATGTGTTTATATCTGTTTCGCAAGAGCCGATAAGAAAAGTTGGTTTCTACAATCAAAGAATGGAGAAAGGGGCTAAGCCGAATTCCAGAGGTTTTAGGTAGAGAATGAGTTCAATGCCGGAAATTTTTAAAAAGCTAATTAGTTTGTATGATTGAGGTGTGGGAATAGACGATGAGGCGCGGGTAGGCTAATGACATGCGTGTTACTCAACTCAAGACACCTTGAAGTACCCGGCTGCTTTGCGCATACTAGTTTATGACTTGATCGCGTTGTATACAAATTACTATAAAGCTGAAAATAAAATAAAACGAGAGGACGCATGCCCTGTCTGTTCACTCATGAAATGACCCCTTACTAACTTCACCATCTTGACAAACTCGACGACTTAATCAAGTTCAAAGTCGGTAAATAAGATCCGATCAGAACGGGAACTTTCTTTATTTTAACACGATCAAATAAGTTTAGCAAGCTCAAAAAAACATTCTTAAGTATTTGGGCTTTTGGAATAGGAGAAATTAATTACTACTAACTTATGTTACTAATTTATTTACAAATATCTTTGTTAAAGAATTTACTAAACTAATAAAAGAAAAACTTATGGAGAACTCTATTAACGAATTTATAAACAAAGATATAATAGACCTCATAAATTTACGCCTACTATCTAATTATTGCAAATTTCATCGTAAATTTTATTAAATGAAGGGGGTACCAATGGGGGTCTCCATTATCCCCACTTTGTGCCGACATATTCATGGATACCTTTGAAAAAATTATATTCAAATCAAATAACAAATTAATTAAATTTGTCCTTTTTGGGAAACGCTGTGTAGATGTATTTTATGTGTAAGGTTACATTGGAAATAAAGACAGTAGTTTAAACTGTTTAGACTTAAAACTGCCCATAATAAATAACCTTAAATCAATTGAAAGAGACATATAGACACAACTTCAGACACTTTGATAACAGCGAATTCTTCCCACCCATGGTCCCAAAAATCTGGTGGATTCATTTGAAAATCCCATTAACACCTGCTAATTTAAAAAAAAAGATTACAAACAATATAAACCTTGGCTTAAAACAATGGATATTAAGAAACATTTATTGAGTAAAAATATGGAAAAAAATTATCTATAAAAGAAGCAACAATCGGTCTCTGCCACCCCACCAAAAATGATTAGGTTTTTGTTGCTTGCCTACATTGGGAAACTTATAGAAAAAGTAGGTAAAATTCTTAAAAGAGAAGGTTTTAGAGAAACTCTTAGAGAGACACGTGTTTACTTGGAAACTTCTTTTAAATACCTAAAAACGAGGTTGACAAGTTGTAAAAAAGTGGGGTTTACCAACTTAATTGCAATGATTGCGATATTAAATAAAAAAAAAAAAATTATCTCTAAAAGAAGCAACAATCGGTCTCAGCCACCCCACCAAAAATGATTAGGTTTTTGTTGCTTGCCTACATTGGGAAACTTATAGAAAAAGTAGGTAAAATTCTTAAAAGAGAAGGTTTTAGAGAAACTCTTAGAGAGACACGTGTTTACTTGGAAACTTCTTTTAAATACCTAAAAACGAGGTTGACAAGTTGTAAAAAAGTGGGGTTTAC
>NW_019392889.1:434332-455351 GCF_000648675.2 Cimex lectularius | reverse complement strand
AATTAGGGCTATAATAACGTATACAGATACCTTAATTCGTTCAGGACCGAGCATCTAGCGAGAAAATGAAATGCATCCTCACGATCACCTGAGTTGCATAGAGAGCACACTGAAGTGGCAGGAGTACCCCCAACCCAAGGCCCGAAATTCAGGAACAACAACTCCCCTCGAATTTTAGCGATATAAAATATATAGCTCAAATTAAAACAAGAGTTAAAGAACACTAGCCTAAAATGAATAAATTTTATGAATTAAGGATCCGTTAAGGACCATCTACACGAAAAAAACGCAATTTCAATTTCAATTTAAACACAACAGTTTTACACTGTTTCAACAGAGGCAGGAAACGAGATTGATTAATTTGAAATACAAAATGTAAAATTAAACATGGAGATAAATGCATAAATAATTCAATACATTTTGATTTACCTCCCATTTTAAACACGTATCTAAATAATATATGATATACAAGTTAATCATTATTTTTTTATTACATTTATTTGATATTTAAAACTACAAATATTGTGTTAAGTACATATGTCCATATATGTTTGAACTTGTCAAAATTGGTCATTTTAAACTTGTAGACTCAATCGTCTAGAAGGATTTTTTGGTAGGGTTAGAAGCGATAACTGTCGTACTAATTTTTGATGAGTTCGTGTACAAAGAGGACGTGTAGGTCGTTATGAATAGAGTAATTTGAAACATAAAAAGAGAACATTTATAATTTGAGGGAGAATGCTCGATTGAATTGACTGGAGACGTTAGGAATTTACCTTTCAATCTGGTGATGAACGTTTATTGCTCAACATTGTCAAAATCCCTATCAAAAGCAAAATCCCTATCGAGTAGAAATATATTTAAACAAAAGGTTTCCCATTTAAAAAAGGCCAAAAAAAGGTTGCCACCCCTCGAAAAATCATAAATATGATAAGAAAAACAACCAAAAAACCAGTCCATATTTCACAAAATATAAAACATTTTTGATCAATATAAGGATATATTTCTTTATAATTATACAATAAAAGTAAATATATTATTCTTTCTTGTCTTTCTCTCTCTCTCTCTCTCTCTTTTTTTTTTTNTCTCTCTCTCTCTCTCTCTCTCTCTCTCTCTCTCTCTCTCTCTCTCTCTCCAAAAAAATACCCAGCTGGCGAAGTTTCGTATTATTTCGATTTTGGCTAAAATTTTTGATAAAATTATATATATAAACAAATGGATAAATTCTTAACCACTAATTATCACTATTAAATTGATATCAATCAGTTTTTAGGCATAATCATAGTACGCAGACTCAAAGAACTCATAAATGTAATAAGAAAAATCATAGACATAAACAATCTAACTATTACAATTTATTAAGGTTTTTAGTTGAGTGAAGTATACTTCATTTTAACTTATTAAATTCACTAGTTTTCGTGGTCCGCTTGACCAATTAATATCTTTCAATTAATGAAGGTTTTTAGTTGAGATAAAAGGTCCTATATAACTTGGATTTGATAATTTATTGGGTATTTGGTCATTGAATTAATACACTGTATTATACATGTGCCAAGCTTTCGGCTAAAAATAACAATGTATAAAACATTGACAGTCAAAGATTTATTTCTTTTAAACACCTGTCTACTCAATGTTTAAATGTCACGTCTAAAAGGTGTAGAGAAGTGCTATAAAAAAATATAAATCTTTGACTGTCAATGTTTCTTACATTGTTATTTTTATTGATAACTACGTACATTGCCCTGAGATATGCCAAAAATAGAGTCGAAAACTTGGCATATGTATCATTAACATTGTATTAATTCAAGGATCTCATACCCAATAAATCCTCAAATCTAGAGTGTATCAAAGTTGGCCGATAACAAAATAACATCCTATATAACTTGGGATTCAAGTCCGGGATGTAATAAATTCTAAAAACCTGGAACAATGTCTTTTCTTAGAAAAATGTTTTCAATGATGCGAAGGCTTTTTATCTCCTCTGATTATAAAAACAGGAAGCATCGTCCGAAATTACTCGGAAGTCGGTGCGTGTAAGCAGTGTAACCAGCTCACCTTCGGATATTTCCACGTAACCCGGTCATCGCTCGTTTTTCATGTATGTCTTATCAGGGTCTTGTTTTAATGTTAAAACGTCAACCCTAAGGACGGAGGTAAGGAAGAGAAAAAATTATATGCGAGATTATCCCATTCTTTATAGGGGGTATAAGGCTGACATCATTTATAAATTCAGCATAGAAAAACTGAGTCAAGCATATAAATCAAAAATAAGAAAGTGCTTTACATCCCTAGATAATAAATCTTTACAGGAAAAGGCCGCAAAATCTACATTTATAGAAATATAGGAAGTAGAGGTATATAAGAAATATACTAGTTTGCGTCGTTTTACATGAATTAGGGCTATAATAACGTTATTTAAGATTATATATTGTCTATTTTTCAATCAAGAATTACTATATGAATAACATATTATCACTGACACCAAGCAATTCTATGAAGTTTCGTATCATCCATCAAGAGAAAACGGAAATAAATTGTATAAAACATCCATTGCATGGAGTACGTTACTGTTGAACTTGGAATTATATATAATTATTTCTAAACTACCTAAAACTAATTGACAATGTCACTCACAACATTCATTGTTCACAACAATGAATGTTTGCATTTTATTCGTGTTAAAATAATTCGAAAAATTCCGCCCGAGGAATTTTATAATTTACTACCCACGAGCTGGATAAAAGCTTAAAACCCGTTGTCTATGGTCTCTAAATAGTGTAGTTATAACGGCCTGGCTGGTTTAAAAATAAATTTTAGCTTCCTGGCTTGCAAGTAAGTTTTTTTGTAATTCTTCAGGGTTGAATCGATCAGAAAAAAAAGTAAAGGAATGAAATGTTTTTCAACAACATTTTATCTCACAAAGGTCGACTTCTTGAACGGAATAATTATAACTGCATTGGGTGTGGGGCCTCTGGTATTTTCGTATTTTCAAAACACGGTATTGTTTTTATTTCAGCGTTTAATAATTCACAAGGTGCCTAACCATAGACCATGGTTGGTTGTTTTCAAATGAAAGAAACGAACCGAGTTCAAAATTAATAATTATAATTATTTCTTCAACAACCTGATTATGTAGTAACTGTAAGACAAAAAAATGATAGTTAATGTTTGTAATTTATTTTCTTCCAAAAATTCCTCTCTAAATCCTATAAATCTCTTTTTAAGAACAATCTATTTTTCATTTTTATAACCGCGGTAGCCGAGTGGTTAGCATGAGAGACTCTCACGCCGCGGTCGTGGGTTCGATTCCCACCGTCGCCTCTGGCCCTTTTTTCCCGATAACCCCCAATTTGAACACACAAGAATTCGTACTATGGCTAATATGCAAGATCATAAGGCCAATAAAAAAAAAAATAAAAAATAAAAAAAAACTTAGACTAAATAACCCTCACCAATACTGGCAAACACGTTGCTACAGCTAGAGAGGGTAAAACAAAGGGTAGTGATTTTTTTTTTTTTCTTTGCCATTTCGGCATCCGCCACACTATAAAGGGTAGTGATTACCTGGTCACCAATATCTAGGAAAACACCTACAGCATATTTTCAATGATGACAATATTAGTAGGTTATGCAGTGAGGAGAAATTACCATCCATATTATTTTTTAATATGAAGTAAAGCTCAATGGAGGNATATATATATAAATGTGTGTGTGTATACAGAGTTCGTGTTTATAAAGAGTCATTGTGCTTTCTGCTATTTATTGAACGAATATAAAATCCCTTTGAAAGTGCCTACTCTTATTTAACTCTGGTTTTGTTCTCACCGTCTAAATAAAACCATCCAAAATAAGCGAAATAACAGAAAAATAAATGCAATGAAAACAAGCGGTCTAAAGATAAAATTAAAAAAAAAAGAAAAAGAAAGTTAACGGGAGCAAAATGAGGTTTCTAATTCAAGGTTCATGAACAGAAATAAGTGTGCCTTCCCACCAGGCGAATTTAATGAGAATTTTGTAGTTGAACAACTCTTAATAAAGTTTGAAAAAAAATTGTCAATATATATTGTTAATCAATACGGTTTAATTTTTCAATTGTGATAATAATTTATTTTTTGCTAAAGTATTGTAAGATTTTAAAATAAGAGATTTTTCTTATAATGAAAGCTTGATTTTACCTGATTGGCTTATGGATTTTTTGGTCGGCGCTGCCGCCTTTTTTTTCTTCTTCTGTTTCGCAGCTTCGTCGATCGTGCTCCAGACAGCAATTTTGGGGCTGGGCGAGAAAATCCCGTTGAAATTCAAACAACCTTTGCACTCAGTTTCAGGATCGTATTTATCCCTTCCCAGGACCATCAGCACCTTTTCGCAGCCAGCTTGGCTCAGCTTCCGGCTTGTCTCTGTCAGCATCGCTATTAAAGTATTCAAACATAAATAAGACGTATTTTATATAAATATATTGTTATATGAGTATGTTCCATGGTTTTTAATTTTATTTTTAGATGGTTGGTGAAAAAATGTCTGTGTTTCATGAAAAATTTATCTATTTCGTGCTTTTAGAGCATATTGGCCCAACCTCCTCCCCCCTACGTCATAGCACTTTATACAACAAAAATTATCAATTTAATTTCTAAAAATACATACATGTATATGTGTATGTGCAACGCTAGGAACATGGTTGATTATGCTTTGTTTAATTAATCTCCACAGACACGGTTAAGATTGTGAAATGCCGAAACGCGTCTTATAGGGCAACCCAGCGAGGTTAGACAGAACAAAATGATCGTTAACGACCTAATTAAAAAATAAGGAGTTTGTTTAATTTTTTGCGTTTTTTATATATTTTAATTTGTTTTTATGAAACCTTTTGATTTTTATTATACGCCTTCTATTTTATACGTGGGCTGTACTCATTAGATTGCAAAATGCTGAAAAAGCGAGCATGTTTGAAAGGCGCAACGAGAATAGGCGGACCAGAATTGTTACAAACTCTGTTACAAACACCGTCTCAATTTCTCTAATAATTGGATCTCGGTTTGATCCGGATGAAAAAGCAAATTCAATTGTTATCTGCCAAGCTTTCCACCTATTTTAAGGACATCATCAGGGCAAAGCAATCTTAAAGATGTCTACAAATGTACATAATTAAGTTTTTAATACAGTTTCAAATTTCTTCGAAGGCAGACTCAGGCCCAACAAGGACAGTAAATTGCACAGCTATCAGTGGTGTTACAGTCCTTGGCATTGTGGGGGCCGAGTCTGTCTTCAAATCAATTTGAAACTCTCTATTAAAAACGTAATTATGTCAATTTGTAGCTCTTTAAGATAGTTTTTCCGTTATTATGGCCGTAAAATGGGTAAAAAACTTGACAGTTAACAAATAAACAAACATTTTCTGTTTCCTGCATACTCAAACAATTTCAGCCAGCTATCATTTGTAGACTCTCCTACGAACATTATTAAGTAAAAATGATCATTGATGTGATTGGTATCAGCCTATGATAATTGTTCTACAATTACGGGTGGTAAATATGATCCACATTACTAAACTCATAAATTCATTATGCTCAAAACCATAATTTTGGAAGTAGACGTTTATATTTGCTAACCATGTGAATTGAAGATATTTCAAAATACAGATGAAGGGCTTGCTCGAACGCTTGACGAAGAAAGTGAGCTTTTTTCTTTCGACAATTAAAAATGACTAAAGGGTAAATGTTATACAGTATCTTACAATTAATTAAGGTTTTCAGTTGAGATAAAAAAGTAAATGGCACGAGCGGGATTCGAACCACGATCTTCGGCTTGATACGCCGCTGCTCTACCACTTGAGCTATCGTGACCTCGATCCACTCGGACACTAACGTCCCATTTCAACCGCACCTTTTGAATTTAATTTTTTGGTTGAGGTGGGAGGTTGGTGTCCGAGTGGTCGAGGTCACGTTTAGCTCAAGTGGTAGAGCAGCGGCGTATCAAGCCGAAGATCGTGGGTTCGAATCCCGCTCGTGCCATTGACTTTTTTATCTTAACTGAAAACCTTAATTAATTGTAAGATTTTAATTGGTCAAGCGGACCACGAAACTAGTGAAGTTATACAGTATTCCTTCTGATAAAAATTAATCAATGATTTTTCTCGACAATTTTTCGTTAATTTTGTTATCACGTTAAAATTGTCATTGACTTGAAAAAATATTTCTTCACCTTGGTCTTTAGACAGCATGAATTTTCGGAAATTATATTAATTTTAATTTTTTCTACTCTTATTTACGTTAATATTTAACTAACGTTGGAAAAAACGAAATTCGTTGGGTGCACGGAATTTTTTTAAAAAGTAATGACTTGAAATCAATAAGAGAGGAAAACTCATTACACTTGCATATATAACTGTGTAATGTTGTTTCTAATTAATTATGCTGGCAGATTATAATACAATATAATACAAAGTTGGGTAAATGGAATTCACTATTATCAAAATTGTGGGTGTAGGAGTTTGTGCGCATTTAAAAGAGTTTCAATTAATTATTCTTTTATGTAAGGTCTTGGTGCTGATGAAAAAGTTAGCCTCACGAGCGGGATTCGAACCCACGACCTTCGGCTCAGTACTTCAAGATAGAAGTCACGATGGCTCAAGTGATTAGAGCAGGGGCGGGATTGAGCCGAAGGTCGTGGGTTCGAATACCGCTCGTTACGTTAACTTTTTTCATCTCGACCAAGACCTTACATAAAAAGAATAATTAATTGAAATAATAACATGACCAATTAGACCACTAAACATAAATGGATTAATTTAAAAGAGTGTTTTTTGGGGGTTTTATTTACTGTGACAGGAGCTGACATGAGCTCTTTGAGTTTTTCCTTTTTGAATATTTTCAACCACATTTCCACATTTTTCTTCACTGGGATTCAGTGGGTAGTAAACTATCAATTATCCTTATTTTTTCAACTTTAATTTAACTTTCTCTGGGTTTAAAAGAAGGAGACGTGTGCGAAAGGCAAGTCGATTTTAAGGATACATTTTATATAGAAATATATCTCTATAAACCCAAAAAAGGAAGAAAACAAAAAGGAACAACGACTCATCTAAACACCTTTATGTTAAAATTCCCATCCACCTCCCCGTCGTACCTAAGGGAGATCCAATACCAGCGGACCACGCCCATAACATTACTTTAAATGTTTTGAAAATTTAGGGGATCTTAGGGTCGGTACTTAACGGCTTCCTTCGGACTTACCGTAAAACATCAGGCCCAATGAAGGCAGGGAATTTTTTTTTATTTATCTTAAAGTTCTCTTCTTTGCTGGTTAATCCTTCTAAATACATTTTATAATAAAGACAGTATATACAATATTTTAATAAATAAAGGAACAAGGAGTAACCAGCCCGGGATTAAGAGTTCAGGATAGTGCTTAACAACAACTTATTAACAATTTATGAACTAGTCTGGTACTTTATGGACAGCTAACAAGCATAAGGGCCACAAAGGTGCTCTTTTCTTCGACTAGTCGGAGTACCAGGAGAGCGGAAAAGGAGTTCATCCAAACACCTGCCACCTTGATAAAGGAAACAAAGGTTGGTAAATCAAATATCAAAAGGGTCAAACTGTTGTAAACACCTATGACGCATGTGGTATTCTACCAGATCCCTTTTGCCGTTTTTGCAAAACAAAGAAGAAACGGTAAGGCACTACCTCGCAGAGTGTGATAAGTATGCTAGGTCCAGATTTGAAATCTTTAAAGGGGCGGACATTACCAAATCACCCCCCGAGATAAAATGGTCCAAAATCTTGGGGTTTGTAAACAAATCCAAGAGATCCTTTTCAAAAAGATAGTTCCTACTCACGGTGAGTTGTTTTGCAACGACCGGATTTCGAGCATTTTAGCTCATCATCAGGTTGAAGGACTTCTACAACCACGTCTCTCGACATGAATTGCCAAAGTGAACTCGCTGATACCTACAGCGCGACGTTCCCCCACAAATGAATCAGTAGGTTTCCGTTGTTTGCCATACATAGGCGAATTATCGGAAAAAGTTAGTAAAATTTTTAAACAAGAAGGTTTTAGAATAGTTTTTAGAAGTACGGGTTCACTTAAAAACATCNTATATATATGACCTGACACCTATGACCGAATCACACCTAAAATCAATTAAGTATCCATAATCAAGATGTTAAGATTAGGCAGACATTAGCCCTGACTACCACCAAACTGTGTACTAATTAATGTTAATTTAAAAAAAATTAAAAATTAAACGTCAAGCCTATTCGTCATCTTGGGCTAAATTCCTCTTTTATTTTTACTTGCCAAAATGTTCTTTAATTAATTATTTGCTCGGCACGGCTACAATTGAGGGTACAAATAATTGTTAGAGCAATTCAATTTTTATATTTAAATTCTTATTATTCTTTTTTTTATTTGTATTAACCTCCTCACAATTTCTTTATTATTTATTAACGTATTTTAATTATTTTACCTCCCCTTCTTAGCCACTTGGATGTTCTCTTACTAACTTTTCCCTTCGAAATTTTCACTTGGTTCATAATGCTTATAACAGATTTTCGAAATTAATTTTTAAGGGTAATATATTAATTTTCATTATTTTTCTTATCTTGAATTTCAATACTTCTATTTATTTTCTATCGCGACGACCTCTGGTAGACAGATTTTATCCAGGTCTATATATTTTCCTTTTTTTTATTTTAAATTATTGAAATTTAAAATATTTCTATCACTCTATTTGAGTTATTTTTTAATGATTTAATTAACTTTTGTGTAATTACAATGATAATTAATTCTGTTAATGAATCTTTTAACACTGAGTACTATAAATCTTTACTATGAATACTTTACTAATAATTTGATATAAATCTTAAGCTGAATAATTTAATATAAAATTAGAAATATTAAAAATATTTCTAACACTCTATGTGAGTTATTTTTTAATGATTTAATTAATTTTTTGTGTAATTCCAATGATAATTAATTCTGCTAATGTACTATAAATCTTTGTTTTAGTTTGTTTACGCTTAATGCTCAAAGAAAATAAATTCAGAGTGGTTAAAATTCTCAATTTGAGCATCACGAAAATTCAAATTGACTATTGAAATAACGAGACAATTTTTTTAAAATGTTTTTATCCATGTTTTTGTTGAACTATTTTTCTTCCACCGAATTTTCTTATATCTTACCAATTTATTTATTTAGTCGTCATTTTTATATGTTGGAGAATGTAAAATGTTTTGGCCGAAGCTCGGTGGGTTTTTTTTTCCATTTCGCTTTCAGAATTCTTCGCGAATCGCGTGGCCTTTAGGTCATAGCCAGATTCTTCCATTCGTCCTTCCTGCGGCTGTATTTATCTTTCACTTTTACTGACCGGTGCCGATAGAAGTTAAAATCTTAAAAGTCGGAACGCATTTTGGTTATTAACTTTTATAAAACCGCGAAGCTATCGAAAAATCAAATTTACAACCGCAATTAACGAAAAGTGATGTAATATCTATTTTTTTCAAAAGATCACTTTTTTGCACTGGACATAATTCATTGAGTAAAAGTACAATTGAAGGTCTTTAACTTTTAACGTCTAGATAAAATAATTTACCGTATATAAATGTTTTCTAAATAATTAATAATTGCCCTAATTATTTTGGCGATTTTAAGTTATATGCCCTATTGAACAGAAAATAATAAAAATAATGAAAACTAAACATCAAGTAAAATATTTAATTTGTTGTTAATTTATACATAAATTAAATTTCTATCCAGTTATAACAGTAAACAAGAATATAATTTCTTTTATACCGATTCTTTATTGGTCCTCATATTTATGTTGGTAGTTTAAAAGAAGCATACAGCTGAAAGCAATTTTAAAGATGTCTACAAATTGCTAGACATCTTTAATATTGTTTTGCTGATAATAACCTGATAATGACCTTAAAATAGGTCGAAACCTTGGCTGATAACTATTTTTTTCAACCAGCCCATATCGCGATTCATTATTGATAAATATAAAGCTACATTGAGAAGTTCTAAAATTAATACAAGACAGTAAAATTTATGGAAATAAACTTTATTTTATCACAATCGAAATGATTTCATATAACATTTTGTTTTGTAAAATACCCTACGTTTTAGTGGCACAAATAATTCATTTAAATGATTTCTGAGCAGTAACTATTGCTACGCTTGTACTTCTCGCATTTTAAATTCATTTTGAACAATTCATTAAAATAAAGAATTAATCTTGATATTTGTTGCTATGATAAATTGTGTAATAAAAAGTTTCTGGGAATGCACAGAAATACCTACTAATTAATTTTATTAATTGATAAGAAAAAATAAAAACAACAAATACACAATCGGCAAATAAAAAAAATTCTTAAGCATTTATAAAATATGATTGATTTGTCATTTTAGTTTTAACAGGCAAAAATAATCAAAGTTTTTCAGGGCGGACTTAGCTTAAATTCTCGCAGAGTCCGTCGACCCTCCGTTCATCTTTCCAAAGTTAAGGCATTTTTATATTTATATATATATAATTGTTCCTAGTTCGATTTATTGTATAACAAAATCGTTTTGGAAAATTCAATTAATTTAAGGCCCTTTTTGAACACGTTCAATATTTAAATTTACACGTTAATCGGGTTATATGATCCTATTTTTTTCAATAAATGATTTAATAAAAATACCAATTAACTATTTGTTTTTTGTTTTTTTACGAGGGTTCGCAACAGCAGAGGTCATATAAACCCTCGGGGTGCCGGTGTGTTTTGAAAAAAAGCCCATTTGTAAATATGTCGAATTCGAATGCAGGATCGCTGGATTCGAACCCGGGACCTTTACCTTACAGTGATAAGCGCCTTGTCAACGCCTAACCCGTTGCGGCCACCGTCGCCCCTACCAATTAAGTAATATTTTAGTTCTAGAAAGAGGGCTTTTTAGCTCAATGACAACCTCTAAAGGTGCGACTTGAGGAAAATCTTTATAAAAATATGATTTTTTAAAATTTATTAATAACAGTGTAGACACAATTAATGTAAACATTTCCCTGCAGTTCTGACTTGACTTTTCCCAGGGTCCGTCGAATCCCGCTTGGTCTTTTCCGACTTAAACGCTATTTCTGAATACGTTCATATTTAAACATTAACCGTGGCAATTATTTCTAATTTTTTTCTAATAAATGATCTAATAAAAGCTTTATGGAAGTAGAAATCACAATAAATTCGATTAATTGGTAAGAAAAACAGAGTTACAAAACGTAAACAGCAAATAAGGTAAAAATATGAGAGAGTCAATGAGAAAGATGTGTGAAAGGCAAAGAAATTTGAATTTTTGTTTCTGGATCCGCCAAATCTCAGTTTAAATCCACTAAATGCTGTAGTCAAAAATTTTTATATTTTTGATTAAGATTTAATTGTCCGTAGCCATTTGGTGGTAAAATAAGTAAAAATCAGTAAAAATATAATAAAACGGGGAAAATTATTTAGGAAAAAACAGCTTTTAATATGGAGATAAACTAAGTATTAACTTTGCATCATGATAAAAAAATTTGCCAAGAAATATGTATAGAAATATGGTTCAAATAACTAAACATGTTGGTCTATAAGAACCTATGATAGTCATTAAAAAAAACTTTTGATTTCATATTTATTTAGCCAGGGAGTTTTTTTTGAAGTTTAAATCGGACTTGATATCTGGCGTTAAAAGGTTGAAGTGAAATTGCGAAATGTTCATTTACCTTGATCTAGACTTGTCGCTTTCAAAGCAGAAACATAATTCGAATTTGATATTTCCATAATTTCGAACGGAAAACCCCTAAATCTCTTATATTTTTAAATCAATAAAATACACGATCCGACGATCCTGGCCTTCTGGAGTTAGCTCTCTTAAGTTCCCTTCCTGTATGCGACTGATAAATAACTCGACCCTGTTATATTTATTGCTATTGCCTAGACCGTGAACGTGATACGGGATTTGTGAAAAAGAAGTGGTGAGATCAAAGAGTTTATCGAGACTTATCGCTCCTGTGTTATTTATGTAATTATACTTTTTAACTATCTTTGTAAACAGGTTTTTTAGTTGTTACATTTCAGTTTGGTTTTGAAAATATATAACAAAATAAACAAATAGACTTTGCATTTTTATCGAATCTCGTTCCACTAGAAATTAAACTATAAAAAAACTGATATCAATCAATTTTTAAAATTATTCAATTAGCATTCTGCAATTTTAAGTTGATTGTTAGTAAAGCAAAGGAACAATCAGTTCTCCTATTAAAAATCATTGCAATGTAACCAGGCATTGTTATGTGTAAACACGAAAACTATCATTATAATTTTTTTTAATACCTCTGAATTCGCATTACTGACGCCATTTATTCTTCTTTCTTTCAGTTTAAGTCTTTTTTACTATGTAAATTTAACTCGTCAACGTATTAAGGAAGCAAAACTTTGGGCTGTGCCCACGTGACATTGTTAAGCACTGCAGTTTTACTACTGCTTAACTACCTGAAGATCCTTGCTGTTCAAGGCTTTTGTTGTATAAATTAAAATTAAGCATTTAAAAGATTAGCTTTCAAACGATATTTCTATTTAAATGGGGGGTTTGGTTTAAGAATGGCATGACTTTATTTTCCAATAAAACAAAATTTCAAAAGAAAAAGAAGGTTGTGTTCGCACCTTTGCCAAAATTAACTTTGTTTAACAGCTCTTTGGAAATAAAGAAAATTTTAAAAAAATTAGTTTCATATACTAACAATAAATGTCAGAGCGTAATATAATTTTAATTTATTGAAATAGAATGATCGTTGGGTTTATTTTGAACAAAATAAAAAATATATTTTAGCAATAACTACTTTTATGATTTAATCAAATGCAAGTGATATCTAAAGGTTAATATTTCGTTTTGAAAAGTATAAATAAAAACCGTGTCTGACCAGGCCAAAATATATTCATGCTATTCATATTTTTAAAGGGGAAATATTGGAAAATTATTGTTGTTACAGTTATTTTTAATATTCACTGAAATATTTGGGGAAAATTGGAAGAAATGCAAAAATCCTTCACTTTGAACAAGGAAACGTACAATTCTTTGAGTGAAAATTCATAAAATTTGTTATTGTTTTATTTAATTTTTAATGTTTATTGCCAGTCATTGAAGTTTCTTTATAAAATTGGTAATTTTTTATAAAGAAAATTAATAATTTATGACAAGATACGATGCGTTAGATTTTTGATTTTACAACGTGAAATATTTTAAAAAAAAGCATTTTATTATTGGTCATATATTGTATTTGTAGTCAGGTTTTTCTATAAAAGGGAGGAATTATCTAAAAATATATATGCATTTATTTATTTATTTATGTTCATTTTAAGTAACACTCAGTTTTTCTTTTCGCATTTTTACAAATTATTATTAACATAATATTCACTATTCCTGTTAATATATTTTATATTTATAGATACTGTATTACATGTAATATTTTGTGTGAAGCAATGCAATTTCAAAAAGGTGAAATATTCTGTCGAATCTGAATTTTTTTTGCCAAATTCAGCAAAACTAAAAGCACATATTCAAGAAAAAATAACACCGTTTGAAATTCTACAATTGTGAAACATTATGTCAAGCATATTTAAAATCTAAATAAGCACAGTAAAAAATTAGGTGAACAATATGAACATTTGTTTAACATATTTAATGAAATTTATATGTAATTCCACAAAATTTTTAAAAAAATGTTAATTCTAATGAATTATGTTTTATATTATAAAAGGTTAAGATATAGAATCGTAAGCTTGTTCAATGAAAATTCATTAAAATTGGTATTGATTTTTAATCTTTATAACCAGTGAATTTATATTTTCTCTTAAAACTTGTTGTTCTCTTAAAAATGTTTGCGTTAACGGTAAGTCAAAAATAAAATAAAATGTTTAAGTTGTGAATTTTATTCAGAAATCGTGAGATGCGGTCTGGTGTGATGTAGGTTTCAGAAAAACATTTTCTTTATCGTGCCAACGTTTCGATCTTTATTGAGATCATCTTCAGGGCTCAAAGTGTTTGTCTTCTGTGTGATTGTGCCATTCTGCGTGTCGTGTTGAGAGTGCCAGTGCGATATTGTGAATTTTGTTTTTAAATTACATTCACGAAGAATTGTTCACACTTATACATTAATGTCATCAAATTTAATATTTGTTTAATATAAAAACTATTTTATAAAATTCAATCAAAATAAAGTATATATGCAAAATAAAATCTGTTCATTTCTGTACAATATTGGAAGACAGTATATAAAATATAAAGTTAAAATTCAGGAAGAACATTAGTTCTTTTTCCATTACTTGATTAATTTTGCCATTCTTGCAATTGAGTTTTAATTTTGTCATATGAATATTTCGGTATGTATTTACTTAAATTTTCTTTATACAGCTGTACTATTTTATAAATCAAATTCGGTAAAAATACAAACACGTATTTACTATAATATCCTATCGTTTTAAATACTAAATTTTAAATAATTCCTCCCTTTTATAGAAAAACTTGAATACAAACGAAGTACGTTTTATGATTATTGTTTAAAATATAAAATTTTACAACTGTACAACTGCGTTGGGAAATTCAAAGAAATTCGCCTAGTATTAGTTTTCATCATTCTTTTTATTAAGGATTTTGTAATTTTTTGCATTATGAAATAAATCCAAAGCAAAAGACTGTAAAAACCGCATTTAAAATAAAATAGGCTACTTACTACTACAAAATTGTTAAAATGTACTGAGTTTTTTTTTATTATCAATACTTGATTAATTTTGGCAAAATGTAAAACTTGAAAAAAATAAAAAGGTTTGTAAAGATAAAATTGTAGAATAAATAGAAAATTCAAATAAGCTCAACAATGTTGAGGAGAAAATTACATACAAATATTTTTTAATATTTAATAAAATTTTGGATTATTCCTCACTTTTGTAGAATAATCTGAATGCAAACGAAGTATTTATGTTTTATGTTTAACTCGTAGAATTGTATGCTTTTAAAATATGTGCCTCAGGATATTTTAGGAAATTAGCCGCCTGTTGATTTTTATCGTTGATTTTATTATATATATAATCTTACAATTCATTACAATAATTTTACAATTCACATAGGTAAGGATTTAGTTGATTTTCCTGTTAAATCTGTAGCTGGTTTTGCAAATTTCAATATTCAAGAAAAAAAAATAATACAATTTGAAAAGCTAAAATGCATTTAAAATTCAAATAAGCTCAGGAATATTTACGAGAAAAATATAGCCTTTTCTTTAATATCTAATGAAATTTGTATATCATTATGTTTAAGAAATATCTGAATACAGACGAAGTATCCTTTATGTTTTATGTTTAACACGTAGAATTGTAAACATTAAAATGGTGTGCTGTAGTCCTAGGAAATTCACCTCGTGTTCATTTTTATACTTATTTTCATTAACAATTTTGTAATTTTTCAAGAACCATATCCAAATCGATAAAAAAATTATAATAGCATTTAATCTCAAAATAAATTTCCTGTGTACGATGCAAAAATTGTTAAAATTCACAATGAATTAATATTGTATTATTATCCCTTATTTGAATTGACTTCATCATTCCTGTTATTGATCTTTTAATTTTAGTTATTTATATACAGTACTTTTGTAAGATAAAATTTAAAATTCAGGACAATTTTTTTTATTATTTCTTGCCTATAATAAAAAAATTACTTAATATTATTTGTAAAAAGCTGTTCCTTTTATTATTTAATTCAGTCAACATTAAAACACATATTCAGAATTAATCCAGTTTTATATAATAAGTCATTTCAAGATAGCATATAAAACATAAATTCAAAGTTCACAAACAACTTTTTTCTCATAACTTCTTGTTATTAAAATTTCATTTTACCGGATGAAAATATTGGTCAAAATTTACTTAACATTAACTGTTTAAAGTTGTGCCATTTCTACCAAACTCGACCAAAATAAAATATCGATAAAAATAAAATAAGTTTGTTTATATAATATTCTATTCTAAAGCATACAAATCATAAATTTAAAATTTACGAAGAAATTGATAGAAATTGAATACGAATATATTGATTAAAAAAATTAGTTAAAAATTACTTCGCAAAGCTGTGTTCATTTTTTCAAATTCAAAAAACATTTATTCAAGACAAAATTTGTTTAAAAAAATTATTGAAATGCACATATTACAAAATAACATTATGGAAAACTTAAGTTTTATTTATTTTTTTTATTCGAGGAGAATTTTATTCTTTTGTTCATTATTTAGTTAATTTAGCCATTTCAGCTGTTGTTGTTTGCTAAGTTGTTCGAGATCAAATAGTTATTATTAAAATGCTACAAATAAAAAAATTTATATAAATTGTCATAACGATTTATTCAAATTGTTCATTTTTAAAAAGATCACAATTTGAACAAAAATACTCAATGGATTTTTCACCCTATTAAAGCCAGGTCTCAAGTAAGCTCTAAGTTTTTATGTTCATTTAGAATTGTTGAAATTTGGTTGCTTATCAATATTTCAAAAAAATTTCACGTCTTGTGCTGTATATGCTGCAGAATCTTTGAAACAATTAATTGTTGGAATCGTATCGTGGAAATTTGGAAAAACCAAAAATATTCGAGAAATTTAAAAATAAAACAAATTAATGATCCAATTTTTTTTTTTTTTTTCAAAACACCCGGTTTCCCTTTTTAACCCCAACTTTAAACTTCTTACCGCTACAATTGGCCCGCCCTTCTTATTTCTTTAGTCTGCCTTTCGCGCTCGTACTATGTCGAATCTCTTCTCGATGTACTGTTTCCAATTAGGGTCACAGACTGTTTAACTCATTCAGCGATGTTGGGTGTTGTAGGCTATGCTTCTCCCACTCATAAAGGGCCCCACACCACCACCACGGGTTTACCTTTCCACCACCCTCCGCTTTCTAAGACACGGAGGACCTTGTCTCTTTCTTCGCCGGGGATTTCCTCCGACATCAAGTCGAAAACCCGTTTAACATTTTAACTCGCGTCAGCTTTTTGACGATCTTCTTTCTCGTTGTTTCCCAAAATCAAAAACACATTCTGCTTGTATTCAAGATTGTTTGCATATAACCTGCATGACCTATCGAGAAATATCTTTAAAAAATTATCTAAAAATTCTCCATTATCTATTTTGTTCAAATAAAACAAAATATTTTTTTTTAATATAAAATATTTTGTTTTAATTTTTGTAGTTTTTTATGGTTTTATTCTGAAGGAGAATGTGGGAAGAAATATTTCTTGTGATAGGTCGAGCCAGTTTCTTAGACGAGTGTTGAGAAATCAAAATCCCGTTCCAGAAACAATGAACTTGACCCACTCCTATTAAAACTCGGCTGCAGTTTTTCAAAATAAAAATTAATGCTTTTATATAACAAAATAAACCCCGTTTTATTTTGTTGCTTTAGAGCAGACACAAAGTGATAGGATGTTTAATAAAAACCGTTATGTGTAATTAAGCGATAAAATACGTTTTGGAACCAGGAAATACTAAAAATGTATGTGATTTTTAACTTTTTTCCTCCATTTCTATGATTTGTTTTAATGTTTTAATGTAGCAATAAACGGTTTGTTCTTGAGAAAAACATACCCTACATTCATTTCTTTCAAAGATTATTCGACAATTAGCGTAATTTTTTGGATAAATGTGTGGTGATTAGTGACCGTAAGGTGATGATTATTTGGAGATCGTCTGGTGAAAGTAGGTTTCAGAAAAACATTTTCTTTATCGTGCCAACGTTTCGATCTTTATTGAGATCATCTTCATGGCCTGGGATTTACCAACATTGTTTTTTTGATAAAAATAAAATTGGTTGATAGCAAAACATATGCTGGACTTATTTCGCACTGTTTTCCTTTTCTCTAAGGACTTTAATGACGTAGAAGAAATCACTTCGGTCTTCCGGCAGGCGATTAATCAAAATAAACCAAAATGACTGCATTACCTGCCTTATTTAAATAAATTATTGAGCGAAAGTAATAATTTGTTTTGCCATGGGCGTTTAATCCTGTGTCATATTTCGTGTTGAAACGTATACAAATGGAAGGACCTTTTTACCATTGCGACGCACCTGGTGATGTACGTACTCGTCCCATGCAAGAATATTATCTGTATTTCAAGATCGTCTCGTGATCCCTAGCGGGTTTATCTTCCGAACAATTGCAAAAGGGGTTCGCATCGCAGGATTTGTTTTTCAACGACGAATTGTTAAATATGATCGCATGACTTGTGCCCTTTAGAAAAAAAATCCCCCAAATTAATAATTTTTGTCTTCATTACAACAGAATTAATTGGATTCATTGAAAGTTTATCTCAACGGTTTTACAGTCGATTGCAAATTCATAGTACGAGAATAACTGTATAAATTTTAAAAAAACATCAATCAGATAACACTGATAAGTGATAAAAAATTAAATACAGCGCAATTCTTTCCAAGTACAGGTGGCCTAGGATTATTTGGATTAACTAATGAAGGTTATACAGGGTTGTGTGGTGATTAGTGACCGTTAATCGATAATTATTTAGAAATTGTGAGATGCGGTCTGGTGTGATGTAGGTTTCAGAAAAACATTTTCTTTATCGTGCCAACGTTTCAATCTTTATTGAGATCATCTTCAGGGCTCAAAGTGTTTGTCTTCTGTGTAATTATGCCGTTCTTGCGTGTCGTGTTGAGAGTGCCCACTAAAAGGATTTCGAAAAATCCGTTGAGAAAATTGAAAACTTCGTTATATTTCCAATAATATGTGATCAATACTATATTTGTAAACGTTGGTGAAATAAGAGTAGCGAGAACTATGAAAAAAAAATTTCATAGTTGAAAAACTTACTATGGTGATTCTAAACTACTATTTCCAAACCTAGAGACCAGCAAATTCCAGAAGAAATACTCCATTTAATATCATTTTTAGTCGTGTAATTACATTTTTTTAATTGCTTTTTTCAAAGGTGGGCCAGTTCCATGGCCACCGAGATCTTCTGGCCTGACCCTCATGGACTATTTCGTTTGGGGTTTCGTGAAGATTGAAGTTTTTCTTTTGGTGAAGTTTTTCTTTTCTTTTAGCCACAATTACCCGGCCAACGGTCATACAGGTGGAGGAAGCAGAAAACCAGGAGCACCAAGCCAAAGCCTTTATCACTTTATGTCAATTTTCTACTTATACTGTGACCAAATCGGGGATGTGGATAAAAACTATTTACATCGAAATCAACATCGAAAAGTCCACATCCCTTAGGTCACAGGGGCTAACGCGCCCAGTTTCCCCGCCCGTCCCAGACGAACAATCCCCGACGACCCCCAGACCTCAAAGAACCCTGCCCAGCCACTAAATTTCCAACTTACACACTTCAAACTTCAAAAATTTAAAAAGACAGAATGCTGTGGGATAAAACAATGGTGTTGAAAATGAACGGTTTTACCAGCTCTTGATTGAGCGAAAGGGAATCCAAAAGGCGCTCTCTTTGACTAACGTAGTTTGTACAGTACAGAAAAATATGTTCTGTATGCTCAATCACACCACAATCACTACATACTGGATTAGGCCTTAGACCCATAAGAAGTCATCATTTTTAGTGGTGTAATTACTTTTTTTAATTGCATTTTTCGAAGGTAGGACAGTTCCATGACCACCGAGATCTCCTGACTCCCCATGGACTACTTCGTTTGGGGATTCATGAGGAGTGAAGTTTACCATAAAAAGTTCCAAATGTTGTTAAAGCAACGCAGCCTGTCCGCTGTTGAAAAACTTAAAACTAAATTAAACTTTTGAGTTACAGTGGCTAATATGAGCAAACGGGCTCATTTGTGCATTGCGGAGGGTGGAGAGCATTTCGGATCAAAATTAAAAAACCTTTAACAAATTCATTCAAAATTTTCATAAGTTTTTTAATCTTGCCTTTTGTTTTATCTTCAAAGCCCTTTTAAAACTGAGCAAATATTAATCGTTATGATCTAACAGGGAGAGCATTGAAAATGTAAGTGGGAAACATATTTATTAGACAATTTATTATTATTATAACCTGATCTAAAATTATTATTGGCGAGAGTATTATAACAATGAATTGTCAAATTAGTAGGGAAAAGGACTTGATTTCTAAATGAATATGTAGATTATCAACCAGCTAATTCAATGCTCTCATGGGTTTGTGGTCAAGATAAACAGCATGGTTTTGTTTTATTGCCAAGTTTTCGACTGTATATTTCAGTCATTCTCAAGGCGCTACAATGACGAAACCGATTCCAGAAAAAATACACATTTTTTGTTTCGGATTTACAAAAACATTGTCGTATGTTCGCAAATATTTATAAACTTGACATTGTTCCTGTGAGTCCGAAACAAAAAAATGTGTATTTCTTCTTGAATTACTGAAGTGTTAATCGTTTTTGTCATAACATTGAGAATGACTGATGAAATGTAAAATGAGAATTATACAGTTGAAAACTTGGCAATAAAAAAAAACCTTTTTGTTGATCTTGACCACAAACCCGATAACTGAGAACATTAAATGAAGATGGCTATTCTATACATTTATAGGCAGGTTAGTGTGATTATATTGTTGTTTACAAAAAGCTGACAATAATAATGCCTTATTCCTAAATAGAGGCAGTAGTATTTCCCAAAAAAATAATATCATAGGAAAGCAGTGATTCAAAATTACTTTTGTACACAGTTTCCGAATGTGCCGGCTCGTAGAATTCACCACACAAAAATTGAAAAACAACCCTGTTTAATTTTATCACAAGCTCATTTATACCAGCTGTACATATACAGAAACAAATAAATACTTGTCCACATTTTGTCTTTGAGTGTAGAATCCAGTTGTCAGTAGAAATAAATGTGTGGTGATTAGTGACCGTTAATCGATATTTATTTAGAAATCGTGAGATGCGTTCTGGTGTGATGTAGATTTCAGAAAAATATTTTCTTTATCGTGCCAACGTTTCGATCTTTATTGAGATCATCTTCAGGGCCTGGGATTTA